>NC_090936.1:209793721-209936715 GCF_040938575.1 Ambystoma mexicanum | reverse complement strand
CCCCCCACCCCCCGCTCATGCCCCTGTCTCCCTCCCGTTCTCCCCCACCCCCCGCTCATGCCCCGTGTCTACCTCCTGTTCCCCACACCCCCCACTCATGCCCCGTGTCTCCCTCCTGTTCCCCCAACCCCCCGTTCATGCCCCGTGTCTACCTGATGTTCCCCCCACCGCCCGTTCCCCCCACCCCCCGCTCATGTCCTGTGTCTCCCTCCTTTTCCCCGCCACCCACCCACTCATGCCACATGTCTCCCTCCCGTTCCCCCCCACCCCCGCTCATGCCCCGTGTCTCACTCCTGTACCTCCCCATCCCCCGCTCATGGCCCGTGTCTCCCTCCTGTACCCCCCCACCCTCCGCTCATGCCCCGTGTCTCCCTCCTGTATCCCCCACCCCCGGCTCATGCCCCGTGTCTCGCTCCCGTACCCCCCCACCCCCCGCTCATGCCCCGTGTCTCCCTCCCATTCCCCCCACCCCCGTTCATGCCCTGTGTCTCCATTGTTCCCCCGTTCCCAACACCCCCGCTCATGCCCCGTCTCTCCCCTGTTCCCCCCAATCCCCCACTCATGCCCCGTGTCTCCCCTGTTCCCCCCACCCCCCGCTCATGCCCCGTGTCTCCTCTGTTCCCCCCACCCCCCGTTCATGCCCTGTGTCTACCTCCCGTTCCGCCCACCCCCTGCTCATTCCCCATGTCTCCCTGCTCCCCCCCACCCCACGCTCATGCCCCATGTCTCCTCTGTTCCCCCCAGCCTCCACTCATGCCCCCTGTCTCCCCTGTTACCCCCCACCCCCCGCTCAAGCCCCGTGTCTACCTGACGTTCCCCCCCTCCCCTCGCTCATGCCCCATGTCTCCCTCCCGTTCCCCCATCCCCGCTCATGCACCGTATCTACCTCCCGTTCCCCCCACCCCCCGCTCATGCCCTGTGTCTCCCTCCTATTCCCCCCAACCCCCGCTCATGCCCCGTGTCTCCCCTGTTCCCCCCTACTGCGTCTCTCTCCTTTTCTCCCCCACCCCCCGCTCGTGCCCCGTGTCTCCCTCCGTTTCTCCCCACCCCCCAACTCCTGCCCCGGGTCTCCCCTGTTCCCCCCAACCCCACTCATGCCCTGTGTCTCCCTCCCATTCCCCCCCACCCCCAAGCTCATGCCCCGTGTCTCCCTCCTGTACCCCCCACCCCCGCTCATGCACCGTGTCTCCCTCCTGTGCCACCCACCCCCCGCTCATGCCCCGTGTCTCCCTCCCGTTCTCCCCCACCCCCGCTCATGCCCCGTGTCTACCTCCCGTTCCCCACACCCCCCACTCATGCCCCGTGTCTCCCTGCTGTTCCCCCAACCCCCCGTTGATGCCCCGTGTCTCCACTGTTCCCCCCACCCCTTGCTCATGCCCCGTGTCTCCCCTGTTCCCCCCCACCCCTGCTCATGCCCCATGTCTACCTCCAGATCCCCCCACCCTCTGCTCATGCCCCGTGTCTACCTGATTTTCCCCCCACCTCCCTTTCCCCCCACACCCCGCTCATGCCCTGTGTCTCCCTCCTTTTCCCCCCACCACCCGCTCATGCCCCATGTCTCCCTCCCGGTTCCCCCGCACCCTGCTCATGCCCCGTGACTGCCTCCCGTTCCCCCGCACCCCTGCTCATGCCCCATGTCTCCCTCCTGTACCCCCCACCCCCTGCTCATGCCCCGTGTCTCCCTCTTGTACCCCCCACCCCCTGCTCATGCCCCGTGTCTCCCTCCCGTACCCCCCACCCCCCGCTCATGCCCCGTGTCTCCCTCCCATTCCCCCCACCCCCCGTTCATGCCCTGTGTCTCCCCTGTTCCCCCGTTTCCCACCCCCCGCTCATGCCCCGTGTCTCCCCTGTTCCCCCACCCCCCGCTCATGCCCCGTGTCTCCTCTGTTCCCCCACCCCCCGTTCATGCCCCGTGTCTCCTCTGTTCTCCCCCACCCCCCGTTCATGCCCCGTGTCTACCTCCCGTTCCCCCCACCCCCTGCTCATGCCGTGTCCCTTGTCTACCTCCCATTCCCCCCACCCCCTGCTCATGCCCTGCGTCTCCCCTGTTCCCCGCCACCCCCGCTCATGCCCCGTGTCTCCCTCCTGTTCCCCCCCACCCCCGCTCATGCCCGTGTCTCCTGCTGTTCCCCCCACCCCCGCTCATGCCCGTGTCTCCCTCCTATTCCCCCCCACTCATGCCCCATGTCTCCCTTCTGTACCCCCCACCCCCGTTCATGCCCTGTGTCTCCCTCCTGTTCCCCTCCACCCCCCATTCATGCCCCGTGTCTCCCCTGTTCCGCCCCACCCCCATTCATGCCCCGTGTCTCCCCTTTGCCCCCCACCCCCTGCTCATGCCCAGTGTCTCCACTGTACCCCCCACCCCCTGCTCATGCCCCATGTCTACCCTTTTCCCCCCACCCACGCTCATGCCCTGTGTCTCCCCTGTTTCCCCGACCCCCGCTCATGCCCTATTCCCCCCACCCTCCACTCATGCCCCGTGTCTACCCGACCTTCCCCCCACCCCCCGCTCATGCCCCGTGTCCCATGTCCACCTCCCATTCCCCCCCACCCCCTGCTCATGCCCCGTGTCTCACCTGTTCCCCCACCCCCCGCTCATGCCCCGTGTCTCCCTCCTTTTCCCCCACCCCCTGCACATGCCTGTGTCTCCCCTGTTCCCCCTACCGTGTCTCCTCCTTTTCCCCCACTCCGCGCTCAAGCCCTGTGTCTTCCCTGTTCCGCCCCACCCCCCACTCATGCCCCATGTCTCCCTCCTGTTCCCCCCCACCCTCTGACTCATGCCCCGTGTCTCCCTCCCGTTCCCCCCACTCATGCCCCGTGTCTCCCTCCCGTTCCCCCCACTCATGCCCCATGTCTCCCTCCCGTTCCCCCCACCCCCCACTCATGCCCCGTGTCTCCCTCCCGTTCCCCCCCACCCGCCGCTCATGCCCCGTGTCTCACTCCTGTACCTCCCCACCCCCCGCTCATGCCCTGTGTCTCCCTCCTGTACCCCCCACCCCCTGCTCATGCCCCGTGTCTCCCTCCCGTACCCCCTTCCCCCCGCTCATGCCCCGTGTCTCCCTCCCATTCCCCCCACCCCCGTTCATGCCCTGTGTCTCCCCTGTTCCCCCGTTTCCCACCCCCCCGCTCATGCCCCGTCTCTCCCCTGTTCCCCCCAACCCCCCGCTCATGCCCGGGTCTCCCCTGTTCCCCCCACCCCCCGATCATGCCCCGTGTCTACCTCCCGTTCCCCCCACCCCCTGCTCATGCCCTGTGTCCCTTGTCCACCTCCCATTCCCCCCGCCCCCTGCTCATGCCCCGTGTCTCCCCTGTTCCCTGCCACCCCCGCTCATGCCCCGTGTCTCCCTCCTTTTCCCCCCACCCCCGCTCATGCCCCGTGTCTCCCCTGTTCCCCCCTACCGTGTCTCCCTCCTTTTCCCCCACCCTCCACTCATGCCCCATGTCTCCCTCCTTTTCCCCCACCCCACGCTCATGCCCCGTGTCTCCACTGTTCCCCCCACCCCCTACTCATGCCCCAAGTCTCCCTACCGTTCCCCCACACCCCTCGCTCATGCCCTGTGTCTACCTCCCGTTGCCCCCCACCCCCCCACTCATGCCCCATGTCTCCCTCCTGTTCCCCCCCACCCCCCCACTCATGCCCCATGTCTCCCTCCCATTCCCCCGACCCCCAGCTCATGCCCCGTGTCTCCCTCCTGTACGCCCCCACCCCCTGCTCATGCCCCGTGTCTCCCTCCTGTATCCCCCCAACCCCCGCTCATGCCCCGTGTCTCGCTCCAGTACCCCCCACCCCCCGTTTATGCCCTGTGTCTCCCTCCCATTCCCCCCACCCTCCGTTCATGCCCTGTTTCTCCCCTGTTCCCCCATTCCTCACACCCCCCGCTCATGCCCCGTCTCTCCCCTGTTCCCCCCAACCCCCCACTCATGCCCCGTGTCTCCCCGGTTCCCCCCACCCCCGCTCATGCCCCGTATCTCCTCTTTTCTCCCCCACCCCCCGTTCATGCCCCGTGTCTACCTCCCGTGCCGCCCACCCCCTGCTCATTCCCCATGTCTCCCCTGTTCCCCCCACCCCACGCTCATGCCCCGTGTCTCCCCCGTTCCCCCCACCCCCCATTCATGCCCCGTGTCTCCTCTGTTCCCCGCAGCCTCCGCTCATGCCCCGTGTTTCCCCAATTCCCCCCACCCCCCGCTCATGCCCCGTGTCTACCTGACGTTTCCCCCACCCCCTGCTCATGCCCCGAGTCTCCCCTGTTCCCCCCACCCCCCGCTCATGCCCCATGTCTCCTCTGTTCCCCCCAGCCTCCGCTCATGCCTCCTGTCTCCTCTGTTACCCCCCACTCATGCCCCGTGTTTACCTGACGTTCCCCCCTCCCCTCGCTCATGCCCCGTGTCTCCCTCCCGTTCCCCCCACCCCCCGCGCATGCCCTGTGTCTCCCTCCTATTCCCCCCCAACCCCCGCTCATGCCCCGTGTCTCCCCTGTTCCCCCCTAACGAGTCTCCCTCATTTTCCCCCCACCCCCTGCTCGTGCCCCGTGTCTCCCTCCTGTACTCCCCCACCCCCTGCTCATGCCCCGTGTCTCCCTCCGTTCCCCCCCCCGACTCCTGCCCCGGGTCTCCCCTGTTCCCTCCCACCCCCCCACTCATGCCGCGTTTCTCCCTCCCATTCCCCCCCACCCCCCTGCTCATGCCCCGTGTCTCCCTCCTGTACCACCCACACCCCGCTCATGCACCGTGTCTCCATCCTGTACCCCTCCACCCCCCGCTCATGCCCCGTGTCTCCCTCCCGTTCTCCCCCACCCCCCGCTCATGCCCCGTGTCTACCTCCCGTTCCCCACATCCCCCACTCATGCCCCGTGTCTCCCTCCTGTTCCCCCAACCCCCGTTCATGCCTCATGTCTAACTCCCGATCCCCCCACCCTCTGCTCATGCCCCGTGTCTACCTGATGTTCCCCCCCACCCCCTGCTCATGCCTCATATCTAACTCCCGATCCCCCCACCCTCTGCTCTTGCCCCGTGTCTACCTGATGTTCCCCCCACCTCCCGTTCCCCCCACCCGCCGCTCATGCCCCGTGTCACCCTCCTTTTCCCCCACCCCCTGCACATGCCCCGTGTCTCCCCTGTTCCCCCTACCGTGTCTCCCTCCTTTTCCCCCCACCCTCTGCTCATGCCCCATGTCCCCCTCATTTTCCCCCCACCCCGCGCTCATGCCCTGTGTCTCCCCTGTTCCCCCCCACCCCCCACTCATGCCCCATGTCTCCCTCCTGTTCCCCCCCACCCCCCGACTCATGCCCCGTGTCTCCCTCCCGTTCCCCCCACTCATGCCCCTATCTCCCTCCCGTTCCCCCCACTCATGCCCCATGTCTCCCTCCCGTTCCCCCCAACCCCCACTCATGCCCGTGTCTCCCTCCCATTCCCCCCCACCCCCCGCTCATGCCCCGTGTCTCCCTCCTGTACCCCCCACCCCCTGCTCATGCCCCGTGTCTCCCTCCCGTACCCCCTTCCCCCCGCTCATGCCCCGTGTCTCCCTCCCATTCCCCCCACCCCGTTCATGCCCTGTGTCTCCCCTGTTCCCCCGTTTCCCACCCCCCCGCTCATGCCCCGTCTCTCCCCTGTTCCCCCAACCCCCCGCTCATGCCCGGGTCTCCCCTGTTCCCCCCACCCCCCGCTCATGCCCCGTGTCTACCTCCCGTTCCCCCCACCCCCTGCTCATGCCCTGTGTCCCTTGTCTACCTCCCGTTCCCCCCCACCCCCTGCTCATGCCCCGTGTCTCCCCTGTTCCCTGCCACCCCCGCTCATGCCCCGTGTCTCCCTCCTTTTCCCCCACCCCCGCTCATGCCCCGTGTCTCCCCTGTTCCCCCCTACCGTGTCTCCCTCCTTTTCCCCCACCCTCCGCTCATGCCCCATGTCTCCCTCCTTTTCCCCCCACCCCGCGCTCATGCCCCGTGTCTCCACTGTTCCCCCCACCCCCTACTCATGCCCCAAGTCTCCCTACCGTTCCCCCACACCCCTCGCTCATGCCCTGTGTCTCCCTCCCGTTCCCCCCCACCCCCCACTCATGCCCCATGTCTCCCTCCCATTCCCCCGAGCCCCAGCTCATGCCCCGTGTCTCCCTCCTGTATGCCCCCACCCCCTGCTCATGCCCCGTGTCTCCCTCCTGTATCCTCCCAACCCCCGCTCATGCCCCGTGTCTCGCTCCAGTACCCCCCACCCCCCGTTTATGCCCTGTGTCTCCCTCCCATTCCCCCCACCCTCCGTTCATGCCCTGTTTCTCCCCTGTTCCCCCGTTCCCCACACCCCCGCTCATGCCCCGTCTCTCCCCTGTTCCCCCCATCCCCCCACTCATGCCCCATGTCTCCCCGGTTCCCCCCACCCCCGCTCATGCCCCGTATCTCCTCTTTTCCCCCCCACCCCCCACTCATTCCCCATGTCTCCCCTGTTCCCCCCACCCCCCGCTCATGCCCCGTGTCTCCCCCGTTCCCCCCACCCCCCGTTCATGCCCTGTGTCTCCTCTGTTCCCCCAGCCTCCGCTCATGCCCCGTGTTCCCCTGTTCCCCCCACCCCCCGCTCATGCCCCGTGTCTACCTGACGTTTCCCCCACCCCCTGCTCATGCCCCGTGTCTCCCCTGTTCCCCCCACCCCTCGCTCATGCCCCATGTCTCCTCTGTTCCCCCCAGCCTCCACTCATGCCCCCTGTCTCCTCTGTTACCCCCCACCCCCCACTCATGCCCCGTGTCTACCTGACGTTCCCCCCCTCCCCTCGCTCATGCCCGTGTCTCCCTCCCGTCCCCCCACCCCCCGCGCATGCCCTGTGTCTCCCTCCTATTCCACCCCAACCCCCGCTCATGCCCCGTGTCTCCCGTGTTCTCCCCTAACGCGTCTCTCTCATTTCCCCCCCACCCCCTGCTCGTGCCCCGTGTCTCCCTCCTGTACTCCCCCACCCCCTGCTCATGCCCCGTGTCTCCCTCCGTTCCCCCCCCGACTCCTGCCCCGGGTCGCCCCTGTTCCCTCTCACCCCCCCACTCATGCCCCGTGTCTCCCTCCCATTCCCCATCACCCCCCTGCTCATGCCCCGAGTCTCCCTCCTGTACCCCCCACACCACGCTCATGCACTGTGTCTCCCTCCTGTACCCCTCCACCCCCCGCTCATGCCCCGTGTCTCCCTCCCGTTCTCCCCCACCCCCGCTCATGCCCCGTGTCTACCTCCCGTTCCCCACACCCCCCACTCATGCCCCGTGTCTCCCTCCCATTCCCCATCACCCCCCTGCTCATGCCCCGAGTCTCCCTCCTGTACCCCCCACACACCACGCTCATGCACCGTGTCTCCCTCCTGTACCCCTCCACCCCCCGCTCATGCCCCGTGTCTCCCTCCTGTTCCCCCAACCCCCGTTCATGCCCCGTGTCTCCACTGTTCCTCCCCCACCCCCTGCCCCGTGTCTCCCCTGTTCCCCCCCACCCCCTGCTCATGCCTCATGTCTAACTCCCGATCCCCCACCCTCTGCTCATGCCCCGTGTCTACCTGATGTTCCCCCCACCTCCCGTTCCCCCCACCCGCTGCTCATGCCCTGTGTCTCCCTCCTTTTCCCCCCCACCACCCACTCATGCCCCGTATCTCTGTCCCGTTCCCCCCCACCCCCTGCTCATGCCCTGTGTCTCACTCCTGTACCTCCCCACCCCCTGCTCATGCCCCGTGTCTCCCTCCTGTACCCCCCATCCCCTGCTCATGCCCCGTGTCTCCCTCCCATACCCCCCACCCCCGCTCATGCCCCGTGTCTCCCTCCCATTCCCCCCAGCCCCGTTCATGCCGTGTGTCTCCCCTGTTCCCCCGTTTCCCACAACCCCCGCTCCTGCCCCGTCTCTCCCTGTTTCCCCCAACCACCCCGCTCATGCCCGGGTCTCCCCTGTTCCCCCCGCCCCCCACATATGCCCCATGTCTCCTCTGTTCTCCCCCACACCCCTTTCATGCCCTGTGTCTACCTCCCGTTCCCCCCACCCCCTGCTCATGTCCTGTTTCCCTTGTCTACCTCCTGTTCCCCCACACCCCCTGCTCATGCCCCGTGTCTCCCCTGTTCCCTGCCACCCCCCACTCATGCCCTGTGTCTCCCTCCTTTTCCCCCCACCCCCGCTCATGCCCCGTGTCTCCCCTGTTCCCCCCTACCGTGTCTCCCTCCTTTTCCCCCCACCCTCCGCGCATGCCCCATGTCTCCCCTGTTCCCCCCTACCGTGTCTCCCTCCTTTTCCCCCCACCCCGCGCTCATGCCCCGTGTGTCCCCTGTTCCCCCCACCCATGCCCCATGTCTCCTTCCTGTTCCCCCACACCCCTCGCTCATGCCCCGTGTCTCCCTCCCGTTCCCCCCACCCCCCGACTCATGCCCCGTGTCTCCCTCCTGTTCCCCCCCAAACCCCACTCATGCCCCGTGTCTCCCTCCTGTTCCCCCACCCCCCGCTCATGCCCTGTGTCTCCCTCCTGTATCCCCCCAACCTCCGTTCATGCCCCGTGTCTCGCTCCCGTACCCCCCAACCCCCGCTCATGCCCCGTGTCTCCCTCCCATTCCCCCCCACCCCCGTTCATGCCCTGTGTCTACCTGATGTTCCCACCACCTCCCGTTCCCCGCACCCCCCGCTCATGCACCGTGTCTCCCTCCTGTACCCCCCACCCCCCGCTCATGCCCCTGTCTCCCTCCCGTTCTCCCCCACCCCCGCTCATGCCCCGTGTCTACCTCCCGTTCCCCACACCCCCCACTCATGCCCCGTGTCTCCCTCCTGTTCCCCCAACCCCCCGTTCATGCCCCGTGTCTACCTGATGTTCCCACCACCTCCCGTTCCCCCCACCCCCCGCTCATGTCCCGTGTCTCCCTCCTTTTCCCCCCCACCACCCACTCATGCCCCGTGTCTCCCTCCCTTTTCCCCCCCACCCCCCGCTCATGCCCCGTGTCTCACTCCTGTACCTCCCCATCCCCCGCTCATGCCCCGTGTCTCCCTCCTGTACCCCCCCACCCCCTGCTCATGCCCTGTGTCTCCCTCCTGTACCCCCCACCCCCTGCTCATGCCCCGTGTCTCCCACCCATTCCCCCCACCACCGTTCATGCCCTGTGTCTCCCCTGTTCCCCCGTTTCCCACACCCCCCGCTCATGCCCCGTCTCTCCCCTGTTCCCCCCAACCCCCCGCTCATGCCCGGGTCTCCCCTGTTCCCCCCCACCCCCCGCTCATGCCCCATGTCTCCTCTGTTCTCCCCCACCCCCTGTTCATGCCCTGTGTCTACCTCCCGTTCCCCCACCCCCTGCTCATGCCCTGTGTCCCTTGTCTACCTCCCGTTCCCCCCCACCCCCTGCTCATGCCCCATGTCTCCCCTGTTCCCTGCCACCCCCCGCTCATGCCCCGTGTCTCCCTCCTTTTCCCCCCACCCCCGCTCATGCCCCGTGTCTCCCCTGTTCCACCCTACCGTGTCTCCCTCCTTTTCCCCCCACCCTCTGCTCATGCCCCGTGTCTACCTGATTTTCCCCCCACCTCCCGTTCCCCCCACACCCCGCTCATGCCCTGTGTCTCCCTCCTTTTCCCCCCCACCACCCGCTCATGCCCCATGTCTCCCTCCTGTTCCCCCGCACCTCTGCTCATGCCCCGTGTCTCCCTCCCGTTCCCCCGCACCCCTGCTCATGCCCCGTGTCTCCCTCCTGTACCCCCCACCCCCTGCTCATGCCCCGTGTCTCCCTCTTGTACCCCCCACCCCCTGCTCATGCCCCGTGTCTCCCTCCCGTACCCCCCACCCCCTGCTCATGCCCCGTGTCTCCCTCCCATTCCCCCCAACCACCGTTCATGCCCTGTGTCTCCCCTGTTCCCCCGTTTCCCACCCCCCCGCTCATGCCCCGTCTCTCCGCTGTTCCCCCCAACCCCCGCTCATGCCCCGTGTCTCCCCTGTTCCCCCCACCCCCCGTTCATGCCCCGTGTCTACCTCCCATTCCCCCCACCCCCTACTCATGCCCTGTGTCCCTTGTCTACCTCCCACCCCCTGCTCATGCCCTGCGTCTCCCCCGTTCCCCGCCACCTCCCGCTCATGCCCCCTGTCTCCCTCCTGTTCCCCCACCACCACTCATGCCCGTGTCTCCCTGCTGTTCCCCCCCACCTCCGCTCATGCCCGTGTCTCCCTCCTATTCCCCCCACTCATGCCCCGTGTCTCCCTTCTGTACCCCCCACCCCCGTTCATGCCCTGTGTCCCCCTCCTGTTCCCCTCCACCCCCCATTCATGCCCCGTGTCTCCCCTGTTCCGCCCCACCCCCGTTCATGCCCCGTGTCTCCCCTTTGCCCCCCACCCCCTGCTCATGCCCAGAGTCTCCCCTGTACCCCCCACCCCCTGCTCATGCCCCGTGTCTACCCTTTTCCCCACCACCCACGCTCATGCCCCGTGTCTCCCCTGTTTCCCCCACCCCCGCTCATGCCCCGTTCCCCTCACCCTCCACTCATGCCCCGTGTCTACCCGACGTTCCCCCCCACCCCCCGCTCAGGCCCCGTGTCCCGTGTCTAGCTTCCCATTCCCCCCCCACCCCCTGCTCATGCCCCGTGTCTCACCTGTTCCCCCCCACACCCGGCTCATGCCCCGTGTCTCCCTCCTTTTCCCCCCACCCTCTGCTCATGCCCCATGTCTCCCTCATTTTCCCCCCACCCCGCGCTCATGCCCTGTGTCTCCCCTGTTCCCCCCCACCCCCCCACTCATGCCCCATGTCTCCCTCCTGTTCCCCCCACCCCCGACTCATGCCCCGTGTCTCCCTCCCGTTCCCCCCACTCATGCCCCGTGTCTCCCTCCCGTTCCCCCCACTCATGCCCCATGTCTCCCTCCCGTTCCCCCCCACCCCCCACTCCTGCCCCGTGTCTCCCTCCCGTTCCCCCCACCCGCCGCTCATGCCCCGTGTCTCCCCCGTTCCCCCCACCCCCCATTCATGCCCCGTGTCTCCTCTGTTCCCCGCAGCCTCCGCTCATGCCCCGTGTTTCCCCAGTTCCCCCCACCCCCCGCTCATGCCCCGTGTCTACCTGACATTTCCCCCACCCCCTGCTCATGCCCCGAGTCTCCCCTGTTCCCCCCACCCCCCGCTCATGCCCCCATGTCTCCTCTGTTCCCCCAGCCTCCGCTCATGCCTCCTGTCTCCTCTGTTACCCCCCACTCATGCCCCGTGTTTACCTGACGTTCCCCCCTCCCCTCGCTCATGCCCCGTGTCTCCCTCCCGTTCCCCCCACCCCCCGCGCATGCCCTGTGTCTCCCTCCTATTCCCCCCCAACCCCCGCTCATGCCCCGTGTCTCCCCTGTTCCCCCCTAACGAGTCTCCCTCATTTTCCCCCCACCCCCTGCTCGTGCCCCGTGTCTCCCTCCTGTACTCCCCCACCCCCTGCTCATGCCCCGTGTCTCCCTCCGTTCCCCCCCCGACTCCTGCCCCGGGTCTCCCCTGTTCCCTCCCACCCCCCCACTCATGCCCCGTTTCTCCCTCCCATTCCCCCCCACCCCCCTGCTCATGCCCCGTGTCTCCCTCCTGTACCCCCCACACCCCGCTCATGCACCGTGTCTCCATCCTGTACCCCTCCACCCCCGCTCATGCCCCGTGTCTCCCTCCCGTTCTCCCCCACCCCCCGCTCATGCCCCGTGTCTACCTCCCGTTCCCCACATCCCCCACTCATGCCCCGTGTCTCCCTCCTGTTCCCCCAACCCCCGTTCATGCCTCATGTCTAACTCCCGATCCCCCCACCCTCTGCTCATGCCCCGTGTCTACCTGATGTTCCCCCCCACCCCCTGCTCATGCCTCATATCTAACTCCCGATCCCCCCACCCTCTGCTCTTGCCCCGTGTCTACCTGATGTTCCCCCCACCTCCCGTTCCCCCCACCCGCCGCTCATGCCCCGTGTCACCCTCCTTTTCCCCCACCCCCTGCACATGCCCCTGTCTCCCCTGTTCCCCCTACCGTGTCTCCCTCCTTTTCCCCCCACCCTCTGCTCATGCCCCATGTCCCCCTCATTTTCCCCCCACCCCGCGCTCATGCCCTGTGTCTCCCCTGTTCCCCCCCACCCCCCACTCATGCCCCATGTCTCCCTCCTGTTCCCCCCCACCCCCCGACTCATGCCCCGTGTCTCCCTCCCGTTCCCCCCACTCATGCCCCTATCTCCCTCCCGTTCCCCCCACTCATGCCCCATGTCTCCCTCCCGTTCCCCCCAACCCCCACTCATGCCCGTGTCTCCCTCCCATTCCCCCCCACCCCCCGCTCATGCCCCGTGTCTCCCTCCTGTACCCCCCACCCCCTGCTCATGCCCCGTGTCTCCCTCCCGTACCCCCTTCCCCCCGCTCATGCCCCGTGTCTCCCTCCCATTCCCCCCACCCCCGTTCATGCCCTGTGTCTCCCCTGTTCCCCCCTTTCCCACCCCCCGCTCATGCCCCGTCTCTCCCCTGTTCCCCCAACCCCCCGCTCATGCCCGGGTCTCCCCTGTTCCCCCCACCCCCCGCTCATGCCCCGTGTCTACCTCCCGTTCCCCCCACCCCCTGCTCATGCCCTGTGTCCCTTGTCTACCTCCCGTTCCCCCCCACCCCCTGCTCATGCCCCGTGTCTCCCCTGTTCCCTGCCACCCCCGCTCATGCCCCGTGTCTCCCTCCCTTTCCCCCCACCCCCGCTCATGCCCCGTGTCTCCCCTGTTCCCCCCTACCGTGTCTCCCTCCTTTTCCCCCCACCCTCCGCTCATGCCCCATGTCTCCCTCCTTTTCCCCCCACCCCGGGCTCATGCCCCGTGTCTCCACTGTTCCCCCCACCCCCTACTCATGCCCCAAGTCTCCCTACCGTTCCCCCACACCCCTCGCTCATGCCCTGTGTCTCCCTCCCGTTCCCCCCCACCCCCCACTCATGCCCCATGTCTCCCTCCCATTCCCCCGAGCCCCAGCTCATGCCCCGTGTCTCCCTCCTGTATGCCCCCACCCCCTGCTCATGCCCCGTGTCTCCCTCCTGTATCCTCCCAACCCCCGCTCATGCCCCGTGTCTCGCTCCAGTACCCCCCACCCCCCGTTTATGCCCTGTGTCTCCCTCCCATTCCCCCCACCCTCCGTTCATGCCCTGTTTCTCCCCTGTTCCCCCGTTCCCCACACCCCCGCTCATGCCCCGTCTCTCCCCTGTTCCCCCCATCCCCCCACTCATGCCCCATGTCTCCCCGGTTCCCCCCACCCCCGCTCATGCCCCGTATCTCCTCTTTTCCCCCCCACCCCCCACTCATTCCCCATGTCTCCCCTGTTCCCCCCACCCCCCGCTCATGCCCCGTGTCTCCCCCGTTCCCCCCACCCCCCGTTCATGCCCTGTGTCTCCTCTGTTCCCCCCAGCCTCCGCTCATGCCCCGTGTTTCCCCTGTTCCCCCCACCCCCCGCTCATGCCCCGTGTCTACCTGACGTTTCCCCCACCCCCTGCTCATGCCCCGTGTCTCCCCTGTTCCCCCCACCCCCCGCTCATGCCCCATGTCTCCTCTGTTCCCCCCAGCCTCCACTCATGCCCCCTGTCTCCTCTGTTACCCCCACCCCCCACTCATGCCCCGTGTCTACCTGACGTTCCCCCCTCCCCTCGCTCATGCCCCGTGTCTCCCTCCCGTTCCCCCCACCCCCCGCGCATGCCCTGTGTCTCCCTCCTATTCCACCCCAACCCCCGCTCATGCCCCGTGTCTCCCGTGTTCTCCCCTAACGCGTCTCTCTCATTTTCCCCCCCACCCCCTGCTCGTGCCCCGTGTCTCCCTCCTGTACTCCCCCACCCCCTGCTCATGCCCCGTGTCTCCCTCCGTTCCCCCCCCGACTCCTGCCCCGGGTCGCCCCTGTTCCCTCTCACCCCCCCACTCATGCCCCGTGTCTCCCTCCCATTCCCCATCACCCCCCTGCTCATGCCCCGAGTCTCCCTCCTGTACCCCCCACACCACGCTCATGCACTGTGTCTCCCTCCTGTACCCCTCCACCCCCCGCTCATGCCCCGTGTCTCCCTCCCGTTCTCCCCCACCCCCGCTCATGCCCCGTGTCTACCTCCCGTTCCCCACACCCCCCACTCATGCCCCGTGTCTCCCTCCCATTCCCCATCACCCCCCTGCTCATGCCCCGAGTCTCCCTCCTGTACCCCCCACACCACGCTCATGCACCGTGTCTCCCTCCTGTACCCCTCCACCCCCCGCTCATGCCCCGTGTCTCCCTCCTGTTCCCCCAACCCCCGTTCATGCCCCGTGTCTCCACTGTTCCTCCCCCACCCCCTGCCCCGTGTCTCCCCTGTTCCCCCCCACCCCCTGCTCATGCCTCATGTCTAACTCCCGATCCCCCCACCCTCTGCTCATGCCCCGTGTCTACCTGATGTTCCCCCCACCTCCCGTTCCCCCCACCCGCTGCTCATGCCCTGTGTCTCCCTCCTTTTCCCCCCCACCACCCACTCATGCCCCGTATCTCCGTCCCGTTCCCCCCCACCCCCTGCTCATGCCCTGTGTCTCACTCCTGTACCTCCCCACCCCCTGCTCATGCCCCGTGTCTCCCTCCTGTACCCCCCATCCCCTGCTCATGCCCCGTGTCTCCCTCCCATACCCCCCACCCCCCGCTCATGCCCCGTGTCTCCCTCCCATTCCCCCAGCCCCGTTCATGCCGTGTGTCTCCCCTGTTCCCCCGTTTCCCACAACCCCCGCTCCTGCCCCGTCTCTCCCCTGTTTCCCCCCAACCACCCCGCTCATGCCCGGGTCTCCCCTGTTCCCCCCGCCCCCCACATATGCCCCATGTCTCCTCTGTTCTCCCCCACCCCCCTTTCATGCCCTGTGTCTACCTCCCGTTCCCCCCACCCCCTGCTCATGTCCTGTTTCCATTGTCTACCTCCTGTTCCCCCACACCCCCTGCTCATGCCCCGTGTCTCCCCTGTTCCCTGCCACCCCCCACTCATGCCCTGTGTCTCCCTCCTTTTCCCCCCACCCCCGCTCATGCCCCGTGTCTCCCCTGTTCCCCCCTACCGTGTCTCCCTCCTTTTCCCCCCACCCTCCGCGCATGCCCCATGTCTCCCCTGTTCCCCCCTACCGTGTCTCCCTCCTTTTCCCCCCACCCCGCGCTCATGCCCCGTGTGTCCCCTGTTCCCCCCACCCATGCCCCATGTCTCCTTCCTGTTCCCCCACACCCCTCGCTCATGCCCCGTGTCTCCCTCCCGTTCCCCCCACCCCCCGACTCATGCCCCGTGTCTCCCTCCTGTTCCCCCCCAAACCCCACTCATGCCCCGTGTCTCCCTCCTGTTCCCCCACCCCCCGCTCATGCCCTGTGTCTCCCTCCTGTATCCCCCCAACCTCCGTTCATGCCCCGTGTCTCGCTCCCGTACCCCCCAACCCCCGCTCATGCCCCGTGTCTCCCTCCCATTCCCCCCCACCCCCGTTCATGCCCTGTGTCTACCTGATGTTCCCACCACCTCCCGTTCCCCGCACCCCCCGCTCATGCACCGTGTCTCCCTCCTGTACCCCCCCACCCCCCGCTCATGCCCCTGTCTCCCTCCCGTTCTCCCCCACCCCCGCTCATGCCCTGTGTCTACCTCCCGTTCCCCACACCCCCCACTCATGCCCCGTGTCTCCCTCCTGTTCCCCCAACCCCCCGTTCATGCCCCGTGTCTACCTGATGTTCCCACCACCTCCCGTTCCCCCCACCCCCCGCTCATGTCCCGTGTCTCCCTCCTTTTCCCCCCACCACCCACTCATGCCCCGTGTCTCCCTCCCTTTTCCCCCCCACCCCCCGCTCATGCCCCGTGTCTCACTCCTGTACCTCCCCATCCCCCGCTCATGCCCCGTGTCTCCCTCCTGTACCCCCCACCCCCTGCTCATGCCCTGTGTCTCCCTCCTGTACCCCCCACCCCCTGCTCATGCCCCGTGTCTCCCACCCATTCCCCCCACCACCGTTCATGCCCTGTGTCTCCCCTGTTCCCCCGTTTCCCACACCCCCCGCTCATGCCCCGTCTCTCCCCTGTTCCCCCCAACCCCCCGCTCATGCCCGGGTCTCCCCTGTTCCCCCCCACCCCCCGCTCATGCCCCATGTCTCCTCTGTTCTCCCCCACCCCCTGTTCATGCCCTGTGTCTACCTCCCGTTCCCCCACCCCCTGCTCATGCCCTGTGTCCCTTGTCTACCTCCCGTTCCCCCCCACCCCCTGCTCATGCCCCATGTCTCCCCTGTTCCCTGCCACCCCCCGCTCATGCCCCGTGTCTCCCTCCTTTTCCCCCCACCCCCGCTCATGCCCCGTGTCTCCCCTGTTCCACCCTACCGTGTCTCCCTCCTTTTCCCCCCACCCTCTGCTCATGCCCCGTGTCTACCTGATTTTCCCCCCACCTCCCGTTCCCCCCACACCCCGCTCATGCCCTGTGTCTCCCCCCTTTTCCCCCCCACCACCCGCTCATGCCCCATGTCTCCCTCCTGTTCCCCCGCACCTCTGCTCATGCCCCGTGTCTCCCTCCCGTTCCCCCGCACCCCTGCTCATGCCCCGTGTCTCCCTCCTGTACCCCCCACCCCCTGCTCATGCCCCGTGTCTCCCTCTTGTACCCCCCACCCCCTGCTCATGCCCCGTGTCTCCCTCCCGTACCCCCCACTCCCTGCTCATGCCCCGTGTCTCCCTCCCATTCCCCCCAACCACCGTTCATGCCCTGTGTCTCCCCTGTTCCCCCGTTTCCCACCCCCCCGCTCATGCCCCGTCTCTCCGCTGTTCCCCCCAACCCCCGCTCATGCCCCGTGTCTCCCCTGTTCCCCCCACCCCCCGTTCATGCCCCGTGTCTACCTCCCATTCCCCCCACCCCCTACTCATGCCCTGTGTCCCTTGTCTACCTCCCATTCCCCCCCACCCCCTGCTCATGCCCTGCGTCTCCCCTGTTCCCCGCCACCTCCCGCTCATGCCCCCTGTCTCCCTCCTGTTCCCCCACCACCACTCATGCCCGTGTCTCCCTGCTGTTCCCCCCCACCTCCGCTCATGCCCGTGTCTCCCTCCTATTCCCCCCACTCATGCCCCGTGTCTCCCTTCTGTACCCCCCACCCCCGTTCATGCCCTGTGTCCCCCTCCTGTTCCCCTCCACCCCCCATTCATGCCCCGTGTCTCCCCTGTTCCGCCCCACCCCCGTTCATGCCCCGTGTCTCCCCTTTGCCCCCCACCCCCTGCTCATGCCCAGTGTCTCCCCTGTACCCCCCACCCCCTGCTCATGCCCCGTGTCTACCCTTTTCCCACCACCCACGCTCATGCCCCGTGTCTCCCCTGTTTCCCCCACCCCCGCTCATGCCCCGTTCCCCTCACCCTCCACTCATGCCCCGTGTCTACCCGACGTTCCCCCCCACCCCCGCTCAGGCCCCGTGTCCCGTGTCTACCTCCCATTCCCCCCCACCCCCTGCTCATGCCCCGTGTCTCACCTGTTCCCCCCCACACCCGGCTCATGCCCCGTGTCTCCCTCCTTTTCCCCCCACCCTCTGCTCATGCCCCATGTCTCCCTCATTTTCCCCCCACCCCGCGCTCATGCCCTGTGTCTCCCCTGTTCCCCCCCACCCCCCACTCATGCCCCATGTCTCCCTCCTGTTCCCCCCCACCCCCCGACTCATGCCCCGTGTCTCCCTCCCGTTCCCCCCACTCATGCCCCGTGTCTCCCTCCCGTTCCCCCCACTCATGCCCCATGTCTCCCTCCCGTTCCCCCCCACCCCCCACTCATGCCCCGTGTCTCCCTCCCGTTCCCCCCCACCCGCCGCTCATGCCCCGTGTCTCACTCCTGTACCTCCCCACCCCCCGCTTATGCCCCGTGTCTCCCTCCTGTGCCCCCCACCCCCTGCTCATGCCCCGTGTCTCCCTCCCGTACCCCCTTGCCCCCGCTCATGCCCCGTGTCTCCCTCCCATTCCCCCCACCCCGTTCATGCCCCGTGTCTCCCTCCCGTTCCCCCCACTCATGCCCCATGTCTCCCTCCCGTTCCCCCCCACCCCCCACTCATGCCACGTGTCTCCCTCCCGTTCCCCCCCACCCACCGCTCATGCCCCGTGTCTCACTCCTGTACCTCCCCACCCCCCGCTCATGCCCCGTGTCTCCCTCCTGTGCCCCCCACCCCCTGCTCATGCCCCGTGTCTCCCTCCCGTACCCCCTTCCCCCCGCTCATGCCCCATGTCTACCTCCCATTCCCCCCACCCCCTGCTCATGCCCTGTGTCCCTTGTCTACCTCCCATTCCCCCCCACCCCCTGCTCATGCCCTGCGTCTCCCCTGTTCCCCGCCACCTCCCGCTCATGCCCCATGTCTCCCTCCTGTTCCCCCCACCCCCACTCATGCCCGTGTCTCCCTGCTGTTCCCCCGCACCCCCGCTCATGCCCGTGTCTCCCTCCTATTCCCCCCCACTCATGCCCCGTGTCTCCCTTCTGTACCCCCCACCCCCGTTCATGCCCTGTGTCTCCCTCCTGTTCCCCTCCACCCCCCATTCATGCCCCGTGTCTCCCCTGTTCCGCCCCACCCCCGTTCATGCCCCGTGTCTCCCCTTTGCCCCCCACCCCCTGCTCATGCCCAGTGTCTCCCCTGTACCCCCCACCCCCTGCTCATGCCCCGTGTTTACCCTTTTCCCCCCACCCACGCTCATGCCCCGTGTCTCCCCTGTTTCCCCCACCCCCGCTCATGCCCCGTTCCCCTCACCCTCCACTCATGCCCCGTGTCTACCCGACGTTCCCCCCCACCCCCCGCTCATGCCCTGTGTCCCGTGTCTACCTCCCATTCCTCCCCACCCCCTGCTCATGCCCCGTGCCTCACCTGTTCCCCCCCACCCCCTGCTCATGCCCCGTGTCTCCCTCCTTTTCCCCCCACCCCCCACTCATGCCCCATGTCTCCCTCCTGTTCCCCCCCACCCCCCGACTCATGCCCCGTGTCTCCCTCCCGTTCCCCCCACTCATGCCCCGTGTCTCCCTCCTGTTCCCCCCACTCATGCCCCATGTCTCCCTCCCGTTCCCCCCCACCCCCCACTCATGCCCCGTGTCTCCCGTTTCCCCCCACCCGCCGCTCATGCCCCGTGTCTCACTCCTGTACCTCCCCACTCCCCGCTCATGCCCCGTGTCTCCCTCCTGTGCCCCCCACCCCCTGCTCATGCCCCGTGTCTCCCTCCCGTACCCCCTTCCCCCCGCTCATGCCCCGTGTCTCCCTCCCATTCCCCCCACCCCCGTTCATGCCCTGTGTCTCCCCTGTTCCCCCGTTTCCCACCCCCCCCGCTCATGCCCCGTCTCTCCCCTGTTCCTCCCAACCCCCCGCTCCTTCCCGGGTCTCCCCTGTTCCCGCCACCCCCCGCTCATGCCCCGTGTCTACCTCCCATTCCCCCCACCCCCTGCTCATGCCCTGTGTCCCTTGTCTACCTCCCGTTCCCCCCCACCCCCTGCTCATGCCCCGTGTCTCCCCTGTTCCCTGCCACCCCCGCTCAAGCCCCGTGTCTCCCTCCTTTTCCCCCCACCCCCGCTCATGCCCCGTGTCTCCCCTGTTCCCCCCTCCCGTGTCTCCCTCCTTTTCCCCCCACCCTCCGCTCATGCCCCATGTCTCCCTCCTTTTCCCCCCACTCCGCGCTCATGCCCTGTGTCTCCACTGTTCCCCCCACCCCCTACTCATGCCCCAAGTCTCCCTACCGTTCCCCCACACCCCTCGCTCATGCCCTGTGTCTCCCTCCCGTTCCCCCCCACTCATGCCCCATGTCTCCCTCCTGTTCCCCCCCACCCCCCCACTCATGCCCCATGTCTCCCTCCCATTCCCCCGACCCCCAGCTCATGCCCCGTGTCTCCCTCCTGTATCCCCCTAACCCCCGCTCATGCCCCGTGTCTCGCTCCAGTACCCCCCACCCCCCGTTTATGCCCTGTGTCTCCCTCCCATTCCCCACACCCTCCGTTCATGCCCTGTTTCTCCCCTGTTCCACCGTTCCCCACACCCCCCGCTCATGCCCCGTCTCTCCCCTGTTCCCCCCAACCCCTCACTCATGCCCCATGTCTCCCCGGTTCCTCCCACCCCCGCTCATGCCCCGTATCTCCTCTTTTCCCCCCCACCCCCCGTTCATGCCCCGTGTCTACCTCCCGTGCCGCCCACCCCCTGCTCATTCCCCATGTCTCCCCTGTTCCCCTCCACCCCCCGCTCATGCCCCGTGTCTCCCCCGTTCCCCCCACCCCCCGTTCATGCCCCGTGTCTCCTCTGTTCGCCCCAGCCTCCGCTCATGCCCCGTGTTTCCCCTGTTCCCCCCACCCCCCGCTCATGCCCCGTGTCAACCTGACATTTCCCCCACCCCCTGCTCATGCCCCGTGTCTCCCCTGTTCCCCCCACCCCCCGCTCATGCCACATGTCTCCTCTGTTCCCCCAGCCTCTGCTCATGCCCCCTGTCTCCTCTGTTACCCCCCACCCCCCACTCATGCCCCGTGTCTACCTGACGTTCCCCCCCTCCCCTCGCTCATGCCCCGTGTCTCCCTCCCGTTCCCCCCACCCCCTGCTCATGCCCTGTGTCTCCCTCCTATTCCCCCCCAACCCGCGCTCATGACCCGTGTCTCCCCTGTTCCCCCCTAATGCGTCTCCCTCATTTTCCCCCCCACCCCCTGCTCATGCCCCGTGTCTCCCTCCTGTACTCCCCACCCCCTGCTCATGCCCCGTGTCTCCCTCCGTTTCCCCCCCCGACTCCTGCCCCGGGTCTCCCCTATTCCCCCCCACCCCCCCGCTCCCCCACTCATGCCCCGTGTCTCCCTCCCATCCCCCCCACCCACCTGCACATGCCCCGTGTCTCCCTCCTGTACCCCCCACCCCCCGCTCATGCACCGTGTCTCCCTCCTGTACCCCTCCACCCCCCGCTCATGCCCCGTGTCTCCCTCCCGTTCTCCTCCACCCCCCGCTCATGCCCCGTGTCTACCTCCCGTTCCCCACCCCCCCCACTCATGTCCCGTGTCTCCCTCCTGTTCCCCCAACCCCCGTTCATGCCCCGTGTCTCCACTGTTCCTTCCCCACCCCCTGCTCATGCCCCGTGTCTCCCCTGTTCCCCCCCACCCCCTGCTCATGCCTCATGTCTAACTCCCGATCCCCCCACCCTCTGCTCATGCCCCATGTCTACCTGATGTTCCCCCCACCTCCCGTTCCCCCCACCCGCCGCTCATGCCCTGTGTCTCCCTCCTTTTCCCCCCCACCACCCACTCATGCCCCGTGTCTCCGTCCCGTTCCCCCCCACCCCCTGCTCGTGCCCCGTGTCTCACTCCTGTACCTCCCCACCCCCTGCTCATGCCCCGTGTCTCCCTCCTGTATCCCCCCACCCCCTGCTCATGCCCCGTGTCTCCCTCCCATACCCCCCACCCCCCGCTCATGCCACGTGTCTCCCTCCCATTCCCCCACCCCCGTTCATGCCCTGTGTCTCCCCTGTTCCCCCGTTTCCCACAACCCCCGCTCATGCCCCGTCTCTCCCCTGTTCCCCCCAACCACCCCGCTCATGCCCGGGTCTCCCCTGTCCCCCCACCCCCTGCTCATGCCCCATGTCTCCTCTGTTCTCCCCCACCCCCCGTTCATGCCCTGTGTCTACCTCCCGTTCCCCCCACCCCCTGCTCATGCCCCGTTTCCCTTGTCTACCTCCTGTTCCCCCACACCCTTTGCTCATGCCCCGTGTCTCCCCTGTTCCCTGCCACCCCCCACTCATGCCCCATGTCTCCCTCCTTTTCCCCCCACCCCCGCTCATGCCCCGTGTCTCCCCTGTTCACCCCTACCGTGTCTCCCTCCTTTTCCCCCCACCCTCCGCTCATGTCCCATGTCTCCCTCCTTTTCCCCCCACCCTGCGCTCATGCCCCGTGTGTCCCCTGTTCCCCCCACCCATGCCCCATGTCTCCCTCCAGTTCCCCCACACCCCTCGCTCATGCCCCGTGTCTCCCTCCCGTTCCCCCCACCCCCCGACTCATGCCCCGTGTCTCCCTCCCGTTCCCCCTCACCCCCCCACTCATGCCCCATGTCTCCCTCCTGTTCCCCCCCAACCCCCACTCATGCCCCATGTCTCCCTCCCATTCCCCCCGACCCCCAGCTCATGCCCCGTGTCTCCCTCCTGTTCCCCCCCACCCCCCGCTCATGCCCCGTGTCTCCCTCCTGTATCCCCCCAACCCCCGTTCATGCCCCATGTCTCGCTCCCGTACCCCCCACCCCCGTTCATGCCCTGTGTCTCCCCTGTTCCCCTGTTCCCCACACCCCCCGCTCATGCCCCATCTCTCCCCTGTTCCCCCCAACCCCCCACTCATGCCCTGTGTCTCCCCTGTTCCCCCCACCCCCGCTCATGCCCCATGTCTCCTCTGTTCCCCCCCACCCCCGTTCATTCCCCGTGTCTACCTCCCGTTCCGCCCACCCCCTCCTCATGCCCCATGTCTCCCCTGTTCCCCCCACCCCCCGTTCATGCCCCGTGTCTCCTCTGTTCCCCCCAGCCTCCGCTCATGCCCCGTGTCTCCCCTGTTCCCCCCACCCCTGCTCATGCCCTGTGTCTACCTGACGTTCCCCCCACCCCCTGCTCATGCCCCGTGTCTCCCCTGTTCCCCCCACCCCCCGCTCATGCCCCATGTCTCCTCTGTTCCCCCCAGCCTCCGCTCATGCCCCCTGTCTCCCCTGTTACCCCCCACCCCCCGCTCATGCCCTGTGTCTACCTGACATTCCCCCCTCCCCTCGCTCATGCCCCGTGTCTCCCTCCCGTTCCCCCCACTCCCGCTCATCCACCGTATCTACCTCCCGTTCCCCCCACCCCCCGCTCATGCCCTGTGTCTCCCTCCTATTCCCCCCAACCCCCGCTCATGCCCCGTGTCTCCCCTGTTCTCCGCTACCGCGTCTCCCTCCTTTTCCCCCCACCCCCCGCTCATGCCCCGTGTCTCCCTCCTGTACCCCCCACCCCCCACTCATGCCCCATGTCTCCCTCCGTTTCCCCCCACCCCCGACTCCTGCCCCGTGTCTCCCCTGTTCCCCCCCAGCCCCCCACTCATGCCCCGTTTCTCCCTCCCATTCCCCCCCACCCCCCCGCTCATGCCCCGTGTCTCCCTCCTGTACCCCCCACCCCCCACTCATGCACCGTGTCTCCCTCCTGTACCCCGCCACCCCCCGCTCATGCCCCTGTCTCCCTCCCGTTTTCCCCCACCCCCCGCTCATGCCCCGTGTCTACCTCCCGTTCCCCACACCCCTCACTCATGCCCCCTGTCTCCCTCCTGTTCCCCCCACCTCTCGTTCCCCCCACCCCCCGCTCATGCCCTGTGTCTCCCTCCTTTTCCCCCCACCACCCGCTCATGCCCCGTGTCTCCCTCCTTTTCCCCCCCACCAACCGCTCATGCCCCGTGTCTCCCTCCCGTTCCCCCGCACCCCTGCTCATGCCCCGTGTCTCCCTCCCGTTCCCCCCCACCCCCCTCTCATGCCCCATGTCTCCCTCCCATTCCCCCCACCCCCCTCTCATGCCCCATGTCTCCCTCCCATTCCCCCCACGCCCCTCTCATGCCCATGTCTCCCTCCTGTACCCCCCACCCCCCGCGTCTCCCTCCTGTACCCCCACCCCCTGCTCATGCCACGTGTCTCCCTCCCGTACCCCCCACCCCCCGCTCATGCCCCGTATCTCCCTCCCATTCCCCCCACCCCCCGTTCATGCCCTGTGTCTCCCCTGTTCCCCCGTTTCCCACACCCCCCGCTCATGCCCCCTCTCTCCCCTGTTCCCCCTAACCCCCCGCTCATGCCCCATGTCTCCCCTGTTCCCCCCACCCCCCGCTCATGCCCCGTGTCTCCTCTGTTCTCCCCCACCCCCCATTCAAGCCCCGTGTCTACCTCCCGTTCCCCCCACCCCCTGCTCATGCCCTGTGTCCCTTGTCTACCTTCCATTACCCCCCACCACCTGCTCATGCCCTGCATCACCCCTGTTCCCCGCACCCCCCGCTCATGCCCCGTGTCTCCCTCCTGTTCCACCCCACCCCCGCTCATGCCCCTGTCTCCCTCCTATTCCCCCCCACTTATGCCCCGTGTCTCCCCTGTTCCCCCCTACCGTGTCTCCCTCCTTTTCCCCCACCCCCCACTCATGTCCTGTGTCTCCCTCCTGTACCCCCCACCCCCCGCTCATGCCCCATGTCTCCCTCCTGTACCCCCCACCACCCGCTCATGCCCCGTGTCTCCCTCCGTTTCCCCCCACCCCCGCTCATGCCCCAGGTCTCCCCTGTTCCCCCCCAACCCCTCACTCATGCCCGGTGTCTCCCTCCCATTCCCCCCCACCACCCGCTCATGCCCCGTGTCTCCCTCCTGTACCCCCCACCCCCGTTCATGCCCCGTGTCTCCCTCCTTTTCCCCCCCACCCCTCGCTCATGCCCCGTGTCTCCAATGTTCCCCCACCCCCCGCTCATGCCCCGTGTCTCCCTCCTTTCCCCCCACCCCCCGCGTCTCCCTCCTTTTCCCCCACCCCCCGCTCATGCCCCGTGTCTCCCCTGTTCCCCCCCACCCCCTGCTCATGCCCCATCTCTCCCCTGTTACCCCCACCCCCCCGCTCATGCCCCTTGTCTCTCTCCTGTACTCCCCACCCCCTGCTCATGCCCCGTGTCTACCTGACATTCCCCCCACCCCAAGCTCATGCCCTGTGTCTCCCTCCTTTTCCCCTCCACCCCCCACTCATGCCCTGTGTCTCCCTCCTTTTCCCCTCCACCCCCGCTCATGCCCCGTGTCTCCCTCCTTTTCCCCCCACCCCTCGCTCATGCCCCATGTCTCCACTGTTCCCCCACCCCCCACTCATGCCCCGTGTCTCCCTCCTTTTCCCCCCAATCCCCCGCGTCTCCCTCCTTTTTTCCCACCCCCGCTCATGCCCCGTGTCTCCCTCCTTTTCCCCACACCCCCCGCTCATGCCCCATGTCTCCCCTGTTCCCCCCCACCCTCCCACTTATGCCCCGTGTCTCCCTCCTGTACCCCCCACCCCCGCTCCTGCCCCATGTCTCCCCTGTTGCCCCCCACCCCCCGCTCATGCCCCGTGTCTACCTGAAGTTACCCCCCACCCCCCGCTCATGCCCCGTGTCTACCTGACGTTACCCCCACCCCCCGCTCATGCCCTGTGTCTCCCTCCTTTTCCCCTCCACCCCCCCGCTCATGCCCTGTGTCTCCCTCCTTTTCCCCCCCACCCCTCGCTCATGCCCCGTGTCTCCCCTGTTCCCCCACCCCCTGCTCATGCCCTGTGTCACTCTCCTTTTCCCCCTCACCCCCGTGTCTCCCTCCTTTTCCCCCCACCCCCGCCCATGCCCCGTGTCTCCCTCCTTTTTCCCCACCCCCGCTCATGCCCCATGTCTCCCCTGTTCCCCCCCACCCCCCGCTCTTGCCCAGTGTCTCCCTCCTGTACCCCCCACCCCCCGCTCATGCCCCGTTTCTCGCCTGTTCCCCTGACCCCTAGCTCATGCCCTGTGTCTCCCTCCCACTCCCCAACACACCCCTGCTCATGCCCCGTGTGTCCCTCTCCTGTACCCCCCACCCCCCGCTCATGCCCAGTGTCTCCCTTGCATTCTACCCCTCCCCCCGCTCATGCCCCGTGTCTACCACCCGTTCCCCCCACCCCCAGCTCATGCCCCGTGTCTCCCTCCTGTACCCCCCACCCCCCGTTCATACCCTTGTCTCCCTCCTGTTCCCCTCCACCCCCCGTTCATGCCCCGTGTCTCCCCTGTTCCCCTCCACCCCCGTTCATGCACCGTGTCTCCCCTGTTCCCCCCCATCCCCCCGTTCATGCCCCGTGTCTCCCCTGTGCCCCCCACCCCCTGCTCATGCCCAGTGTCTCCCCTGTACCCCCCACCCCCTGCTCATGCCCCGTGTCTCCCCTGTTCCCCCCCACCCCCCGCTCATGCCCCGTGTCTCCCCTGTTTCCCGCACCCCCGCTCATGCCCCGTTCCCCCCCACCCTCCACTCATGCCCCGTGTCTACCTGACGTTCCCCCCAACCCCCGCTCATGCCCCGTGTCTACCTCCCGTTCCCCCCACCCCCTGCTCATGCCCCGTGTCTCCCCTGTTCCCCCCCACCCCCCGCTCATGCCCCGTGTCTCCCTCCTTTTACCCCCACCCCCCGCTCATGCCCTGTGTCTCCCCTGTTCTCCCCTACTGTGTCTCCCTCCTTTTCCCCCCACCCTCCGCTCATGCCCCATGTCTCCATCCTGTACCCCCACTCCCCGCTCATGCCCCGTGTCTCTCCCGTTCCCCCAACCCTCAACTCATGCCCCGTGTCTATCTGACATTCCCCTCACCCCCCGCTCATGCCCCGTGTCTCCCTCCCGTTCCCCCCACCTCCCGCTCATGCCCTGTGTCCCGTGTCTACCTCCCGTTCCCCCCCACCCCCTGCTCATGCCCCGTGTCTCCCCTGTTCCCTGCCACCCCCCGCTCATGCCCCGTGTCTCCCTCATTTTCCCCCCACCCCCACTCATGCCCCGTGTCTCCCCTGTTCCCCCTACCGTGTCTCCCTCCTTTTCCCCCCACCCTCCGCTCATGCCCCATGTCTCCCTCCTTTTCCCCCCACCCCCCGCTCATGCCCTGTGTCTCCCCTGTTCCCCCCTACTGTGTCTCCCTCCTTTTCCCCCCACCCTCCGCTCATGCCCCATGTCTCCATCCTGTACCCCCACTCCCCGCTCATGCCCCGTGTCTCTCCCGTTCCTCCAACCCTCAACTCATGCCCCGTGTCTATCTGACATTCCCCTCACCCCCCGCTCATGCCCCGTGTCTCCCTCCCGTTCCCCCCACCTCCCGCTCATGCCCTGTGTCCCGTGTCTACCTCCCGTTCCCCCCCACCCCCTGCTCATGCCCCGTGTCTCCCCTGTTCCCTGCCACCCCCCGCTCATGCCCCGTGTCTCCCTCATTTTCCCCCCACCCCCACTCATGCCCCGTGTCTCCCCTGTTCCCCCTACCGTGTCTCCCTCCTTTTCCCCCCACCCTCCGCTCATGCCCCATGTCTCCCTCCTGTACCCCCACCACCCGCTCATGCCCCGTGTCTCCCCTGTTCCCCCCACCCCCTGACTCATGCCCCGTATCTCTCCCGTTCCCCCCACCTCCCCACTCATGCCCCATATCTCCCTCCTGTTCCCCTCACCCCCCCACTCATGCCCCATGTCTCCTTCCCGTTCCTCCCCACCCCCCGCTCATGCCCCGTGTCTCCCTCCTGTACCCCCCCACCCCCCGCTCATGCCCCGTGTCTCCCTCCCGTACCCCCACCCCCCGCTCATGCCCCGTGTCTACCTCCCGTTCCCCACACCCCCCACTCATGTCCCGTGTCTCCCTCCTGTTCCTCCCACCCCCCCGTTCATGCCCTGTGTCTCCACTGTTCCCCCCCACCCCCTGCTCATGCCCCGTGTCTCCCCTGTTCCCCCCACCCCCTGCTCATGCCCCATGTCTACCTCCCATTCCCCCCCCCACCTGTGAAAACAAAGAAATTGATATGAGGCTGGGAAGCCCAAAAGAAACACACCAACACAGGTTACAAAGGACATACAAGTGCTTTATTTAAAAGCTACAACAGTTACCAAAAGTCAATTGACAAACGGATAGCTATTCGGCTCTCAGAGTAACGTAACGAACTTCAACGAAGGTTTGATGCATTAGTAGAGAAACCGTACCTTGGAATACTTGGGCTTTTATATCCTTTATCCAGCCCTTGGCCAACCCCCTCGCGGGTTAACCATTCTTGGGACCAGGCCTAGGGTTCCTTGCCAGGTCAATCCCATAATGTATGCATTTTGATTAGTTCCGCTGATACAGTTGTTCATTTACACATAGGTCAGGGATAGGACAAGGTCTTAGTTCGCGACCCCGACAAGTGGCCTACAGGCATATTAATTATTCGTGTGTGCGGAGGTCACAACGGCCAGAATCTCACTCAGTATGTTATTCGGCCTCCATTTTGATGTTCAGGGCTAAATCCAAGATGGCGACTTACACAATTTTTCGTTAAGGTCAAGACCTTGCCGCGGAGTCTATTTACATGATATTTTTAGACAACTTGGCATAGGCCAATACACATTCAAATACTGCGATAGGAGGCATAATATCATTTCAATTCCAACAGACCCTCCTTTTGGCCTATGCCAAGTGCTAATATCATTTCTAATACTTTTGCAAATAACTCCATGTGCTGTCATCCATACATCCCGAATCATTGTCTGTAATATCTATAGCCATTAGGTCGTTCATCAGAACTTCTCGTAACACAAACTCTTTGGATGCTGTACCTGGGGCATATATTCTATGCCCTATTGTGCTCACTGCTTGGGCACAACATCCCCCTAGCATTCCACATATACTCGGAAGCCATTGAAAACAGCAACAAAGGAATAGCAGGATCCCCAAAATAACTAAAATAACAGAAAGCACCTTCCAACCCCAAGATCGTAAATAATCCCAGAACCAGGTGCTAAGATTCCAATCTCCTACAGGGATATGTACTTCAGAACTAAGAATATGCAAGTTCTGTATTGCTTTGAAAATTGTCGGCGAGGAATCTGGTACGAAAACACAGCAAGCGGACCCCACCAATTTGCATACTCCACCTCGTCCCGCCAAAATGACATCTAATGCCATCCGATTTTGGAGTGCTACCAATCTTATTGCTTTTTGTTCTAATGTCATATTGTAGAGTATGTCCGTGGTCCGGTTGATCGTTCTCTCCAGTACCCTTGCTAATCCCCTAATGTTCTCAGAGTTTATTTGTCCCCAAAAGGGCACAACTGATTTTGCTATATCTCCCAATAATTGCCCAGGGGTATCTCCGTCCTTATCCCGCCGTGGGCGAGCCTTAGAAACCTCCAATGTACTAGCTACAAATACCCCGGGTAACAGGATTCCTAAATAACAGGTTCCCTGCCAATCCTTGGGCAACCAGGGAAATGCTAAACTACCACAAACAAAATATACAGGCCCCCCTACATACAGAGGCCTGTTTTCTCCAGTCAAATTTACAATATTCATACAACCTTCAAAATCTCCCATTGGCCGAGTGCCATTTCTTTGTACACAGAAGGGGACCGAGTCAGGGCTATGATTTATAGAGTAGGAAGGAGGCACGGCGTCCTTATTGCCTATCGGAGCCATTTTGGAGGAAATTAAAGTTTGAAAAGGAAGAGACAGTTTATCAGACGGCCTAATAGAAACGACATTAGGTTTACTTCTATTTGCAAAAAGCGAGCATCCCAGGGGAGTTAATTCACGTTTCTCGAAATCATTCAAATTAGTTCCATCAAAATTCCCTGAGATGCTATCATTCCAACAGCCAAAGAATAGTGCTCTAAGAGAGGCATAGCAAGCAGTCGTTAAAGGTAAAGGGTGAATATACCATCCTAGTCCCTTGTTCCCATGTTGCGGTAAATTAGTGCAAATCCAACAATTACTCTTATTAAAAATGGCCTGCGTTGCATTCATTACTATCATTAGAGTGTTATTATGATACTTTTGTCTATGTTGGGAGTCTCTAGGGGACAGAGTGTGAAGGTGTACAGAGGGAGTCAAAGCAGTTGGTACAATCTCGGTCGGTAGTAAAGGTTTTAGAGGATAGATTTCTTCAAAGTACCAAAGTCCTACAGCAGTAATTACAAAAATAACAATTATCGTTATCAAAACACAGCAGTACGTTTTCGGGGCCCAGGCACATTGTTCATTGTCCAAGTTGGTCACCCCCTTATTCACAAGTCCAGTGCGGGGAGCAGCAGTGGAGGTGGCAGGCATTGTAGTTCCTCAATCGACGACCCCAATGTTCATTGCTGGCGACGCTACGGTCGCGCGATTTCTTAGTCCTTCCCAACCCTAGCCGGCAGAATCCCTTTTGTTCACCAAAAACGTTCTTATACAAAAGAAAACTTCCAATCACTTCCTTTTTCCAAATGCACGGAAAACCCGTGCCGTAGTTCTATTTTCTTCGTCGAAGGTTGTACCTGGTGGTACCCAAGATTGTTTGGTCCGAAAATAAGGTGTCGTCACTTCCTGAGGGAAGCAACGTATCGGAGGCGACGGAAGTCGCAGAGCTTGAAACAGTGTTTTCCGGAAGTGATTTTTCAAGAGAGTGCGGAGACGAAATGGACTGTTCCCCAAACTCCACAGGCTCAGAGAAATTCTCCGACGCACTCACAGCGCTGTTTGCTACTCCAAGATCAGAGACTGTAGCATCAGCGAGGGGTTCTGCTTCTTCTGTAACGTGTGGCGTCGGGTGAGGAAGTTTCTTGACTTGCGTCGCGTGGATCCAGTGTTTCTTCCCCGCCACCCGCACTGCTGTCCGGGTGACCAACAGCACCTGGTAGGGTCCCTTCCAACGAGGAGCGAGACAGGAAGACCTTTCGTAGGCCTTCACTAGGACCCAACTTCAAGGCTGTATATCGTGTCCTGGGCCCGTGAACCGTACAGGTAAAGCTGAGTGCACCTGGTGATAAATGAAATACAGGTTTTTAGTTAACTGGTTACAGTAGTCTACAAGCAATACATTTTCCACCTCCCTCAGGGCTTTAGGTTTTGGGAGACCCCAAATGTTAGCAGGTCTCCCCATCACTACCTCAAATGGAGAAAGCCCAGTCTTAGTTTGAGGTGTGGTACGCATAGCCAATAATACAATAGGTAAGGCATCTGGCCATTTCAGTTTGGTTTCGGCACATGTTTTTGCAAGCTTATTCTTTAAGATACCATTATGTCTTTCCACCAACCCAGCACTTTGAGGATGTCTAGCTGAGTGAAATTGTTTCTCAATACGTAAAGCTGTGCATATCTGCAAAATTACTGCTGCAACAAAATGAGGACCATTATCCGACCAAATTACCCTTGGGAGCCCAAATCGAGGAAAGAATTATTTTACTATAATCTTTGCAGTGGTCATGGCGGTAGCATCTTTAACAGGGAAAGCCTCGACCCATTTACTGAAGGCACAAATAATTACAAGAACATATTTCAGATTGTTACATCGTTCCATCTCAATAAAATCAAAGTGAATGACCTCGAAGGGAACAGAAGGGGGCCCAAAGCTTCCCCTTGGAGTTACTGTCCCCTTACCCACATTGTGCTGTAAGCAGATCATGCAATTTCGAACATGTCTTTTTTGCAGTCTCCAGAATCTTGTTATTCACCCAAACTTGTTCTAACATTTTCGTGATCTGCTGGGCACACACATGTGTAGGACCGTGTGCCATCGTAACCATTGCCAATACATATGAATCAGGGAGCAACCATTTTCCTTCAGATGTATCTACCCAACACCCATCATCATCTAGTTTCCCCATTCCTTCGGCCCACCTTTTAGATTCTTCTGCTGTGACATCAGTTTGAATATCTCGCACAGACCCAATACCTTCATCGATTATATAAGCATCTTTTATTTCCCTCAAAGCATACATGTCCATGCTAAGGTCTGTGGCCGTTTGCCTGGCTATCAGGTCTGCAAAAGCGTTCCCTTTTCCCACATCATCTATGACCTTACGATGGGCTGCACACTTCATGATCGCTAACTGCTTAGGGAGTGAGAGTGCAGAGAGCAATTGCACTATCAAGGGGCCATGCTGAATCTTGGTCCCATGTGAGGTCAGGAACCCTCTTTCCGACCAGAGCCTCCCAAAGTTGTGAGCCACCCCAAAGGCGTACTGGCTATCGGTGTATATATTTACTATACGCCCTTCGGAGAGTTCACAAGCTCGGGTCAATGCTATAATCTCTGCGGCCTGCGCGGAGTTATGCGAAATTCTCTTAGTTTCAACAACTTTACTCAATGTAGTAACTGCGTAAGCAGCTGTAGATGTACCATCTGAGAGTTTGAAGCAGGAGCCATCACAAAACAGCTCCCCTTCTGCATTGTCCAAAGGAGTATCTATAAGATCTATCCTGCCCTTCGTTTCTTGCTCAGTGGTATACAGGCAGTCGTGTAATTCTTCGCCACCGCAAACAGTGTTTTGCAGGAAAGGTAAGAGTTCAGCCGGATTAAGAACACAACACCTCTTAATTTGAATGTGCGGAGCAAACAGAATTAGTTCATACCTTGTTAACCGTGCAGAGGTGAGGTGTTGCGTTTGGGTTTTGTTCAATAGGATATCTACAGAGTGAGGTACCATCAAAATCAAATCATGGCCTAGGACCATTCCCTCACTCTGTTTTACAGACGCGGCAGCAGCAGCGACAGCTCGCAAACATCTTGGCAAAGCGCATGCGACCGGATCAAGGGCGGAGGAGTAGTAGCCGCACGGCCTATTCTTCCCTCCGTGTTCCTGTGTTAACACAGCCAAAGCACATCCATCACATTCATGCACAAACAACACAATGGCCTTGTCATAATTTGTGGTACCCAGAACCGGTGCAGAGAATAACGCGGTTTTGAGAAGCTCAAATGATCGTTGATGTTCCGATTTCCATGGCAGTGGCAGAGAAATGCCCTTCTTCGTCAAAGCCAACATCGGTTTTATCACTAGCGAAAAGTTCGGGATCCACAACCTACAGTAAGAAGCCATACCTATTAAGGCTCTGACTTCCTTCTGTGTATTTGGAACAGACATGCCAGAAATGTGTTTTATTCTTTCAGGTGTCAATCTTCTCCCCTCCTTTGACAGGTGGTACCCTAAATAGGCGACCTCCTGACAACAATATTGAAATTTTTTGAGCAAAGCTTTATGACCATTTTTGGCTAGATGAACAAGCAACAGTATAGTGCCTTCTTTACAAGCACTTTCAGAATCTGCAGCCAAAAGCAAATCATCGACATATTGAAGCAGTGTACAAGTAGGTGGCAATTCAAGGGTGTCGAGCTGCTCTTTCAAAGCTCTACTATAAATGCTTGGACTTTCAGTATACCCTTGAGGTGCCCTAGTAAATGTAAATGAGCGTCCCCCCAAGGTGAACGCAAACAAATATCTACTTTCCTTATGTATAGGGATGCTAAAGAAAGCGTTTTTTAAATCCACAACGCTGAAGTGCATAGCCGTAGAAGGGATCATTGTCAATATCGTCGTCACATCAGGCACAATTGGAAATTGTGGGGCGACAACTCTGTTAATAGCACGAAGATCAATTATGAACCGGTATGGGATTGCATTGTCGCCTTTCTTATATACAGGCAAGATCGGACTGTTACACAAACTACCTGTAATCTCCTCGATCACCCCACGATGCACAAAATCAGAGGCAATGCATTTTAAAGCACGCTCGCCCTCAACTGATATTTTATACTGCGGAATGCGTGGTAGTTTAACTCCATGTTTCAAAACTATCTTAACAGGCTCAATCTGTAGTGCCCCGACATCATTGTCGTCAACCGCCCATAAACATTCCGGGACAATGTTAAACTCAGGAGGTAAAGGTCCAATCAGAAACTGAGAATTAGGAAGTTGCTGTGGTGAAACCGTCAGCCGTACTCCATCAGAGGAACAATGAATTACTGCATTCAATTTCTTTAACAAATTCAACCCCAGCAAATTCTCTCCACAGTTCGAAGTCAGAAGAAAAGGGCAATGGTCTGTGAAGGGACCCAAAGAAACAGACACCGGTGAAGAAACCGGACAAACAATTGGTATACCAGAAAACCTTACGGAAACATTGGTTTGCCCTGACAGTGGAATGTTTGGAACCCGAGAATGATCAATGGAGCACTTCTGTGCTCCAGTGTCTATCAAAAACTGGTGTTTCCTATTCCCTACTAATAATTCAACGTAGGGGCCTTTCTGATTAACGGGAATAGGTGAAGTTTCCAAACCCTGCTTCGGGCAGTCCTAATGAAATAGAGTATCGTCAGAAGGAAGCTCTTCAGAAAGGTAGGCAGTAGAAGGGTGATCAAATATGTTCCTCGAGTCCACACTCGAGGTCTGATTTTCCCGTGAAAAAGGTTGCTGAGGATCTTGCAAAAACTGACCTCTATCAGGGCCCCCTGCTCCAGGACGGCCCCTGGGTCATCTACCCATACTCCCAAATGCACTGTTTGACCTTTGTCGAAGGACGGGGCACTGTGCTCGCCAATGACCTTCCTGGCGGCAATAAGCACATTGATTAATATTCACAGAACCCAAAGGAGCATTTCCTTTTGGGACATAGTGACCTCTGGTCTGTGTCGTGCCTCCCCTGGGGTTTCTAACAATTTGTTGTAATAATACTTTGGTTTTCAATTCTCCTTTCCTCTTTTCTATTTTCTACTTCTCATTATTAACACGGTTCTCATAATACTGAGCCATGTGCAAAACCTCAGATTGAGATTTTGCCTGCCGAGCGCTCTCAGAGGACATAATCTGTGACTGGATGTCGGGCAACAATCCACGCACAAATTTGTCCACAAACAACCTTTTCCCAGACTCTGTACCCAAATCCTGCCCACTGAAGTCGGAAAATACCTGCTCGAATCTATTAAAGAATTCGGTGGCGCCTTCAGTTTTCCCTTGAACACAGGCCGTAAGCTTGTCCCAAATAATTCTTTTCTCTGGAATTATAGTTTTTAATTTTGCGACAATTCTATCAGGCAAAGTAAGTATTATCTGTGGTGGTTTCTCACCTGCTGGTCTCTCCCCATCAATCCTAATCATATTAGCCCATGTACCTCCCAACCCTGGCACATCGTCTATTGTCCGAACCTGCTTCCATACATCTACGGGTAGGAGTACAGGGAATAGCAAGTCAATATCACTTAAGGTGAACACAGAGGACTGTAAGACGGACTCTATCTCTTTGTAAAACCCTGTTGGGTTTTTCCTGATATCGGGAACTGATTGTCTGATAGTGTTCACTTCCTGTCGTGAAAACGGGACGTGAACGAATTGCGATACATAATGTGCAGGGATATCTACAGCGGGTGCACCAGTCCCAGCGTTGGCGGGAATCTCAACCTTTGGGACAAAGGCCGGAGGAACCTCTCTCATAGGCAACTGAGATATAGGTACCTCCGGCCGCTTACTAAGCAACAGAGCCAGGGCGAGCGCTAAGGCAGCCGAAGAAGTGTCGGGCGAAAAAGCCCTTTTACAAATCCCCAACAATTCTATGGGGCAACTAACCTTCTTTCTTACACATTCTTCTTGCAGGTACTGTACCATTACCTGAATTACCTTTCTTTGCATTTCGACTGTATACTGACTATACGTGTCATATACTTCATCTGGCGGAATCGATGAATCCGAGATCCATCGAATCGCATCTTTGGTACAAATTCGTACTTCCTCAGGTGCCGATCTACGACACGGAAGGAACCGTTTCTGTACATACATACTGTCGTCTTCGTCATCCTCATCTCGCGCTTTCTCAAAGTCCCTCCTATACTCAAACAAACTTTCAACATGACCATGTACTTTCTGCTCTGTGTCCCTCAAAAGTGCCAAAGCATTTAGATCTCTCACCCCTTGTGGAAGATCCGAATTCTGTAATCTCCCCCACATCACACATAAATGAGTCCCCAAGCCTTCGATAAAAACATTTTTCTCGGGAAAACTGTTCAAATTAGATAATGTGGAAAAAACATTAATTTGATCACCTTTCTCCATACAGTGCTTAGCCCATGCAAACAATTCCTGTTTCTTATCTGCAGAAACAGTATTACGAGTGACTATCTTTGATCCTGCACCTTGATCAACTTCAGTCAATACGGGACCACTCGGGAGCGGAGGTGCAGGTAAATTTAACAAAGGTGCAACTATCGGCGCAGAAGGAAGGGGCGGTGCGATAGGTGGAGGAACAACTAGAGGACTAGGAACAATAGGTTGTACAGGGGGAACAGGAATAACAGCAGGAACAACAGCAGGAATGGGCAGAGCGCCTAAGAAAGGATCATACGGAGGCGGCGCAAAGGCACCAGGCCTGCGTTCGTTTAACATATTTTTGACTGATTCTGAATGTTTTTCTTTATCATATAACAACGCTTTTTCGGCATTTGTTTTATGACGGCGTGCATGTTTATCCCTACTTTTAAGCTGCTGTAACGCTTCTTTTTTCCAATTCTGTAAAACATCAAAGGCTGCAGGTCTAGCCTTCTTTTTTAGCAAGACCGATTCTAGGTATTCAATACGAGAGATCTCAAAACTGCCATTGATTGGCCACTAAAATTCAGAGGCATGTCTGGTCTGTCTGTGCCAAATATCATTAAATACTATACTACCAATGCCATACTTACAGTACATAGTACATGCCGGCGACCCCTCCTGTGGTGCCGGGCGGCTAAATTCCAAAGATTGTCGATCGCTGCGGAGCAGAGCCCTAAAGCAGCTAGACAATTTCCCAGGCATGTCACAAAAAATTGATGTTACCTGGTCAATAATTGTGTCTGCAGATACAATACGCCAAATTCAAATTGTCAGGGTTAAATTAAGAGCCGGGTCACGACTGCACCTGACCAAACCTAAGGAGGACCGTACGGTTTATCAAAGAACTTACCTAACGAATTTTACCTTGTGTTTGGTGGTTTCGACAAATCTGCCCGCCTCAAAAATGGACCCTCGTCAAGATGCCGTGTCAGACCACACGACTATCGTCCAAGGATCGGATCGTGCAGCGCTGCCGAGGTATCGCGTCTCGTTCGGTCGGGCCCGCAGAATCACACCGTCCGATCCCGGTTCGATAGTCTGCGTCAACCTTCAATGATCCGGCTTCAATCTTGAGGGTCCCTGTTCGGGCGCAAAACTGTGAAAACAAAAAAATTTATATGAGGCTGGGAAGCCCAAAAGAAACACACCAACACAGGTTACAAAGGACATACAAGTGCTTTATTTAAAAGCTACAACAGTTACCAAAAGTCAATTGACAAACGGATAGCTATTCGGCTCTCAGAGTAACGTAACGAACTTCAACGAAGGTTCGATGCATTAGTAGAGAGACCGCACATTGGAATACTTGGGCTTTTATATCCTTTATCCAGCCCTTGGCCAACCCCCTCGCGGGTTAACCATTCTTGGGACCAGGCCTAGGGTTCCTTGCCAGGTCAATCCCATAATGTATGCATTTTGATTAGTTCTGCTGATACAGTTGTTCATTTACACATAGGTCAGGGATAGGACAAGGTCTTAGTTTGCGACCCCGACAAGTGGCCTACAGGCATATTAATTATTTGTGTGTGCGGAGGTCACAACGGCCAGAATCTCACTCAGAATGTTATTCAGCCTCCATTTTGATGTTCAGGGTGACTTCCACTTTACAAGAGAACCTAAAATGGCGGCTAAATCCAAGATGGCGACTTACACAATTTTTCGTTAAGGTCAAGACCTTGCTGCGGAGTCTATTTACATGATATTTTTAGACAACTTGGCGTAGGCAAATACACATTCAAATACTGCGATAGGAGGCATAATATCATTTCAATTCCAACACACCCTCTGCTCATGCCCCGTGTCTACTTGACGTTCCCCCACCTCCCGTTCCCCCCACCCCCGCTCATGCCCTGTGTCTCCCTCCTTTTCCCCCCACCACCCGCTCATGCCCCGTGTCTCCCTCCCGTTCCCCCGCACCCCTGCTCATGCCCGTGTCTCCCTCCTATTCCCCCCACCCCCCGCTCATGCCCAGTGTCTCCCTCCCGTTCTCCCCCACCCCCCCGCTCATGCCCCGTGTCTACCTCCCGTTCCCGTCATCAATGACATTTGTGATGTCATCTTTCATATCCTGGGTGTTAGTCTTAGCAATGCACGGTGGTGGCGCGAGTTATGGTTGCTTAGCTTACCATAACTGGCGAATTTCAGGGGGTTTTCGGTTTTACTTGGAACCATAACGTCCCTTTAACAACGTTTTTTACTTAATATAGATATATATATATAGATATAATTATATTGGCACATTGATGCATCTTTGCTCTGTGTGGGGTCAGACCGGCATAATGCAGAAAGAGCCCGCCCAAGTCAGACCGGCATAATGCAGAAAGAGCCCGCCCAAGCAAATGCACAACCAGCCAGGCTCTTTCCCGTAATATGCTAGCAGCATTCTGAAGAGCCAAATAGATTGAGCGTAGAGAGTCTGATATTGTGTTTACGGGAGACTTAGTTTACTTCTGTGGATATCATGTGGTGTTCAGATTACAGGGCCAGAACGAGTCCAGTTAATGGAGGTACCCTGTTTTCTACCCTATAGGGGACTGTGGACTTGGTGTCTCGCCAGTGATAGCCCCTCCATACCTTGTCAACTTTGAATGATTTTCTCAGGCCATTCCAGTGCTCCCCCTCCTTCCCTGTGAGTGTTTAATGCTGGCTTGCTCTGGCAGCTTGGTTTGCCCCCTATGAATACCCATTATGACAATACCTAGGAGCCATTCCCCAGATATTATCTTCAGGACCATTTTTGTTGTGCTAAAATGTTATCTTTTAGGATAATGTTCCCAATCGTTGATATGAAGGATAATGGTATAGACTCAAGAAGATGATACGGACTGTGGGGGTGATGATGCAGCATTGATGGATATGTACAGTGCCTTGGCTGTATACCTTCCTTCTCCACAGACCTGGGTCGCATAATTGTAATAAGCAATTGCATGCCGTATGCCAACTTGTGCTAATCTTTTTTTTATAGGATGGCCCCAGTGCCAGTCCTATTTTCCTAGAGGGACAGCTGTTTCATTTTCACTTATAATGTTCCTCATTGGGAATGCAATGCTTTGATCGTGGAGATTAATGATGGCTTTCACTGTAATTAGTATTCCTCCTGATGCAAGCTGTCCTTAAAATCATATTTCATCCCCTATGAAAATGTGCTTTAAGGACACCGCACAATCATGGTCACTTGATGTTATCACTCCACAGATGGATGCAGCAAAGGATTTATTAGCCGCCCCAAAATGTACGTTGGAATATCCATCTCAATGGCTATTATTCCCGACAATGGGAACAAGGAGAAGGAAAACCCCTAGAGAAAATAAAACCGACGTACCGCAGCCCAAAGGGATCGATGAGGAAGGGTATGTCCAATCAGCAGATGAAGAGCAAGTGTGGGTCCGAACGACAGGGAGCCAAACCTGTGCCGGATAACAGGAGCTGAGAGCTAAACCCGGCCTCTCAATTTGGGGGGCTCAGACCAGAGAGTTTTGTGAATTCAGACCTGGAAGCTGTGGAGGCAGAAACGCTGGAGAGGAGGTCCGGAGGACAGTGGTAGCCCGAAAGTCTCTCGTCAACCGCTTATAAACCTGAGCGCTGGAAAGAAAAAGCCTTTCAATCCTCCCCCAAAGATGGATCCGGACCCGCCTAAGGTGCAGTGGATGTCAGTACAGCTCAGCTGGAAGGCATTAGAAAGTAAAACACATGAAGCACTCGCCATTGGAGGACTGAGCCAAGTGTCACAGAACCACCAGTCAGTGGTATAAGAGAGGAGAACGGTGAAGGGCTGTAGTCTGGAGGCCCTGTATTCAACAGCAAGTCCCTGGTTGGAGGTCAAAGCACAGGTAAATGAGCAGCAGATCACCCCCCCCCCCCCGAGAACTGGGATTGTGGACCCTTGAGTATGGATATCGATGTCAACTACTAACCAGAAAGATGAGAAAAATCAACATATACACTAGTCGAGAAGGGTCTGCAGAATTGCCAAGTTAAAAACATTAAAATGAACTAGATCAGTGTTTGAGCACTGAATATAAGGCTGGAAGTACCAACAGCAGGTTTTATTCACCCAACCATAGTACACATAACCACTTGGAAGGTGAGTGCTTGTCCGGAGATTAAAGATTGAACAGTATTCTGCATGAGGGCCTGATCCATGGCATTTTTACATTACTAGGAGGATTCTAATCGGGCGTCACATGCCAGACCAAGACTCTTGCCCCTGGCCTAGGATGCAGCGCACAATTAAAACACACTTGCTTTATATCCTAAGAATTCGGATTGAGATGGCAGCCAACCCGTCTCACACCCCCTTTTACAAATACCCCGGGTCACAATGGACCAGGAACCAGGCCGGTGGGTGGTAATACAATATTTATTTATTTTAAATTCAAATGAAATCACACAAATTTAATATTGGGCAGCAATCACCAATGGGGTGATAATTACAAGGTAAATTGATGAAATACACTTAGTTTGACCTTGTAATATAACACACACAAAGCACAAATGAATGAGAGCAATATTACTTTTCCGGTAGACTGCACCGCAGTTAAGATTTCCCCCTGCAACACTCCCTTAATCCCTATTAACCGAATTTTGGGTAGGCAGCAAGGAGTAGCAACGAGTCAGGTATACTAGGCAACAAACAGAATTAAAATCCAACCTTCCTACATGAAATGGGAGGCCCTTTACAATTGAACAAATAGCACTCGGAATTGATAAATATTTAATTTACATGTGCGGTTGAATGAATGAGGTAAATATGGGTTATACAGCATCAGGGATGTACACTAGCAAACAACAAGCAATGTCCTAACAACGGACATACAATTCAGAAAATAAAAACACAGTGCAGCCAAATCACATGCGTAGAAATTGCATTTGCTAATTTACACAGGTTTAAATGTCAAAACGGTTTGAAAAACGGGTTAAATAGACAAAATCGGAATACGGTTTTTATGCTAAGGGACAAATGCACACCACAGGGTTAATATGAAAGTGAAAGAGTGACTCTAAATTAATGACAGGATGAGATTCTCAATGGGAAAGGAAATTCGGTTTTAAAAATAAAAACAGTTGACAGAGAAAATCGGTTTGGAAAGGGAAGGACAAGTTTCACTTAAACTAAATGTTAGTTGCTAGAAAAGAGAAACACAACCTGTGACTAGAAAGTTTAAGCTGCAGTTTTAACCCCTTCACGCTGTCTGCCTCTTTTAGGGAGAATTCATTTATTTAATCAAAATAGTACTAAGGACTTACACAAGGACAGAAATGAGTGGAAGAATGGCGCTAACACTTGGAGATCAAGGACAGGATGCACAGAGGATTCTGACAATTTTAAGGATTTCTGCTAATGCAGTTATGGGATTTCTATGGGATGGGACCTAATACAAGGTAACAGAGCAAGGGATGCAGTTTGTGGTTGTTGGGGAAGCGAAATACTCACAACAAGCACTCAAATGTAGTATTTTGGACAGCGGACGGGTTTTCTGGACACCAAGCCAATATTTGGTCACTGGTCACAGTGGCGGGCTCTCCTAGAATGGAACAGCTGGGCCTCTCTGGTCACTGGATAGTGATGGTACAGCTGGCAGGCAGGTAGTGGGGCAAAAAGCCAGTCTGGTCACAGCATACTCTCAAAAAGGGTACTGCAGCTTTTCCCCCTTTCTCCCTGAGTTATTGGGATTTTTAGTAGGGTTTTTCTGGATCAGTGGTTCTGCCTGGATAGAGTCCAGTATGCTCTGGCCTGGCAGTGGAATCTGGAATCTTTCAGAGTGAAGGTGGAATATCTGGATGCGCAGTAGCTGGAAAATTCAGAAGAGAGTGTCCTTTGTCTCTCTGAGTCTCCGCCTTTTATAAGGCGGGTGACATCATAGGATTTACTGTGGGGCAGACCTTTGGTTTGACATGCCTCTAACAACGGGATTGGTTAGGGGTGATTGTTACCGACCTTCCTGTCAGCCGGTTGGACTTTAAGGACATTACATCAGTTTTATGGGGTGTGCTTACAATGCCACCGCCCTCCCACAGTTCTTTTAGCCAAAAGCAGTTATGACATAAATTGCACATTTTTACAGTTGTGGCACTTTTGAAAATCACATAGGCAGATTACATATTTCACACAGAGCATAACATTCCAACTCCCAAGTTTGTATGACATTGTTTTGCCCTTCTAATAATCGTTTGTAATTTTTAGTGGGAACAGTTTCACCTAAAATTCTAGGAAAGAGGCTCTCCCTATCCAACCTTCCTTCATACGAGAACAATTACAATAAAAAACAATCAATTCTATGTCCTGCAAATGTTTTTACAGCAACAGAGTGTATGGCACCTCTGTCTCAATCTTAGTGGTAGTGCGCTGTCCTCTCATCTGGATTTCCATATATGTTTTATTCACCATTAAACGGAGGCAGTCGCCGCCACTACAGACCTAAGTGTTGTTAGAGGCATAAAAACATACTCTCCACAGAGTGCAATGATGACACAAGGCTATATAGTTTAAAAGTAACAGAGTTTCTGGACATGTCCAAATATTGTTGTACTGAACATCGTGTTCTGCATGAGCTCACTCATGCGATATGGGGTCGACCGGTTTCGATGATCTATATAGTTGTGATCATCTTCTTCGGGACCTGTAATTTGCCAAGGAATGCTTCCTTCTTAAGATCGGTGTGGTGATCTGTAGGGCAGTTCGGCTTCCTAGGGGGGAAACATAAGGCAGAGAAACAGGGGATGAGTCTTTCCCCTGCAATACCCGTGAGTGTGTTTGCTCCAGGTGAACCGCGTGTAATCAACTGTCTATTGATTCTCTCAATTGAAATAGCTACATGCTACAGAATATGTGGATGCCAATTGTTGGCTCCTTATTCGTGCAATCATATCATGGGAATGTGGGTAAGGGAAGAGGTATCAATAGTGTGCCCATCTGCCTAGGTAAAGTGTAGGCATGCAAGAGAGTTGGATATTATAACGTTACTCCTTTAATCTGTGTGACCGCCCCATATGTGAAATTCTGCATGCACAGCACTGTGTGGTCCTAGCCAAGGTGCTAGAAAATAGCAATATGGTCCAAGTCCCTATCCATACCCTGCATCCGTGCTGTAGACAACTTCACGGTCAGGGGTAGGTAAGCGCATCCATACAGGATGGCAGTGGTAAAGTCGTCATGGATTCTAAACACAGGAATATAGCATTACGGTCTGACAGTGAAATCCAGATTCTTAGCCAGCTAGGTAAGGTGTGTTCAAAAGGTCGCTTGATGTAACAGCATGAGGGCTTACCTAAATAGAAACTACGGAGGTCATCAAAGGGTTTGTCTAACTTCTCTCTCCCGTGGCGTGCAGTCTAAAGTGAACGCGTGTTGTCTGTGCTGTCTGTGTATTCTCAGACCACTGCACGCAGGAAAAATCAGCGCTACAGAGAAATGGACAGAAGTAGTCATTAGTATCGGCATGCAGAGTGCTTCGTGATCTATGGGTGAAGGTGTTGAGGGTTCGTATACCAGTGTATTTTCAAAGGTCCCGCTTACCTGCAGGTACGCAGAACTCCGACTGGAAACTGTGTTCGATGAGACTCCCTCTGGCAACGTCGCTCTGATTACTAGTGCTTTTGTCCAAGTATTTGGCTGGCCAGCGTTATTCTAGCATTACATGACGTACCTGGGCGCCATCTTGGGTGAGGCTGCCCGTCACAATGTATCTAGTGGAGAACATGAGCTTGACTATAGCTAGCATGCCTCGGCGCCATGTTGGTAGAACTAATCACGTGGCCTTTCCGATGGTCCCGTTGTCCTATTGCTTACTGAAATGGTAAACTAGGGCAATATTCCATCTAGCCTCGTGGGTTGAAAAAACTGTTGCCTAATATGCAGCATATTGTAAAAGATACTGCAATCTCCTGCAGAGGACAATGGACCCTTATCTGCCAGGAATGTGTACTTTTTGGCATGACTTCCTCGGTCCGGTGGCCTCAAAGATTTCTAGATGTGTGTGCCATCGGTGCCAGGCACTCTGTGTGTGGAATGCATGGGAGCTATGGTGTGCGTCTAGGTGCCCTGGGCTGCCCACAGGCGTCAACATCTGACTCAGCCTTCCGCTACCCTATGTCTAAGGGGTGCCTCATATCTGGCGGGTGGCTGGCTAAGGCCAAGCTGCATGTATGCTCGTATTGTGATTGTTGGCTGGGTAGCACGGGCTACAGCCATGTCTCCCGTCTATTGTAAAGTGCCTGCTTTATCTGTCATGACTGTTAATTCATTCCACTGAATCTGTTCATTAAGACCGTGGTTATTGGTCCCAAGTCTAAAGATCCAACTCTGCTTTCTTTTAAGGAACATGTTGTGCAGATTACCCCCTCGTCTAGGTAGGTGTATCTTCTCAATCACTGTCCACGTAAACTCATCTGCCCCGTGTCCTGCTTGCTCAAAATGTGTAACAAGTGGGGCTGTGAGTTTTTTGGTGCGCAGGCATGATTTGTGCTCAATCATCGGTGTCCTGACTTTTCTCAGTGTCATGCCCACGCATTTCAAATTGCATGGGCATGTAATGAGATATATAACTGCCCTAACACGAATGTTTTGAGCTATTCACTCCTGCTGAACCAGATAAAAAGAGAAATCAAAACACTCTGGCCAATTCTCAACTTTTGAAGCCAAAGACATTACTCTTAACACCTTAGAGTTACTTTTAGAATGAGAGGCTGAGGACAAGATTTCTGACACAGGTAATTTTTGCTTTGGGCATCTTGACACAGGACAGGCCCTTAGTTTTTGGTTGCGGTAGGGAAACACCTCCTAGATTAGGGACAGGGAGGCATTTCCCAACTTCCGTTATTTAATAAAAGTCTATACCAATCATCATGAGTTCTCTGTGTCTGCGTCTCATTTCTGGTTCCTCACAATAAGCATGGAGTGTTATACGGATCCATGTGTTCTGGTTTGGTTCTTGGTTTAGTAGATGTGGTGTGGATTCTGTCCTGTAGTCTGCTGGAGTCCATTCTCTCATCTCTCTGAAAATGTCATGGTGGGTTCTTGCTTATCTGGAAGGAGTTTAACACACCCAAAGAGGATGCAACGGCTAGTTAGGACGCAGGGGGAATAGCCAGGTCTTGTGGGCCATGTGGAAGGCAAGGTGGTCCTCTATGCATCAGATACTAAGGGAAATTGGGTTCCAGATAGCGGGGGCTTGGAAAGGAGGACCCATCTAATCTAGATGATTTGAAGGAAGAGATCACAGGGAGGCGTGCAGTGCCAGAGAGCAGGTTTCTGTTGGGTTTGGAATGTTTGAGTTTCCGTTGAAGGTAGTCTGTGCCTGTCTTGTGGCGGGCACTGCGTGTGATGGAATGGTAATGGAATTAAGTGGGTGGGAGGGTAACAATAGGACTGAAGTATGATTGTTGATCACTAATCTTAATGTGTGAAAATGTGCTTTGAAGTTAGCGGTCAGTCATCTGTTTTTAACCTATTTATTCTTTGGTTTTACTTCTTTAAAAAATACGGAACAAGACAATGCCCTGCATCACTTTATTTTTTTAAAATAAGATCCAGTGTCATCTCAGGGAGGAGCAAAACAGTACAAAATATGTTTGTATGACCACCCCTCTCCCCAAAAGCTTGGACATTGACTAACGGAGAAAGCCATTTTGTCCATCCCTTTTGTTTACATTATTCTGGACACTGTCTGTGAGAGTAGTGATGGATACACTTGAAGATGGCAGGCAAGCAAAATATTCTTTCAACTGCTCCTTTCTGAAACACTTAGCTCGGTCTGAGATCTTTATGCCAGAACTGGAATTCCTTTCCCTCCCTTTTTCTTTCTTTTCTTCCTTCCCTCCTTCCCTTCCTTCCTGTCCTCCTTTCCTTTCTTTCACTTCCGTCTGTAGTGTGTGACCCTCCCAAGTGTGTTGCCCTTTTAAGAGGGGCAGTGTTATGTGTGGCCCTCCAATGTGTATTGCCCATTTAAAATGGGCTATGACTGTGTCATGGCCCAAGCTAATAAAAGGAGCAACTGCAGACAAGTGCCCCAGGCTGGCTGCAGACTCCACAAGGCAATGACTGAGTCTGTATCTCATTTAGGCCTGCAGGCCCACACCGTGTGAGCATGGGCCTGCAGGTCATGATGCCGTGGGGCCTTTGTACCAGCAAGGTGGCTAGGGTCTGCATGGTCTGGGTATGGTCTGCCCTGCCCCTCCAGAAGACTGGGTGTTCCACGTAACCCCCTGAGCCACTGGACCTCCAGGGTGCTGATGTACATAGACCCCATGGGGCCGGCTGATGCTACCAGCCACCCCCACAACACCGTCCACCTCTCCTTTGCACTCAATGAATGAGGTTGAACTCCCAGAAGTGACACTCACTCAAAATGAGATATGCTGCTCAGAGATGCAAGACTCACAACAAACAAGTTATACTTTGCTGTATAAGAGAAGAAGCAACAGGAAGGGGTTGGGGGAAGTCAGGTAGCTGCCGATGTGATTAATTATCCCGGTGAAATAAAAAAAATGTAGTGCATCCAGTGGCATACAGAGCGAGGGGTCAGGGGGGCAAGCTTCCCCCACGGGCTCTTTTGAGAGACTGACCGGCACTTTTGTCAGTGGGACACCTCTCCTATTCGGCACCTCAATGAGGGTGCCCAACGGGAAAGGGTCCCGCTGGCAGAACAATGAGTGCTGGGCAATTCCTCAGCACACTCATTGTCCTGGCAGCAGGACACCTTACCATTTCCGAACGGGAGACGTGTCCCACTGCCAGGAGAAGTCCCAAGGTACTCCATGAGATAATGCGAGCCATTAGGCACTGATGGGAGGGAGAGGGTCTATTAGCAGGGATTTTTTTTCCCTTTAGAAATGTGCATGGGGGAGTGATCAGCAGTGGGAAGGGTGCATAATACTGCAGGCTTTATGAAAAATGCCTATTGCTTTATCCAAAAAGAGGGATTTGTTAGGCTAACATTAATCTGCATGATGTAATTGTGACTTTGCATGCAGGATGGGGAGAATAAAACTTAAGCCATCCTTGTATTGCTCAATATATTTCTATGATGATGTATATAGTGTAGTGTAAAGTTCATTATGAAAGGATAGTTTCTTATGTAATGTGCTTTGCTTCCAAGGCATTGCTGTAAATAAGGTATTATTTAAGCACATGAAATGCAAAGGGAAACCTTAATAAATATCTATATCAACTAAACCTGTGAAGATATGCTCAGTCAGTTGCTTAAATTGTCCACATCCGGGTTTCACCATTTAATCAAAGTGTGAGACCCTGGGCAGATCATTTAATCACACTGGGCCTCATTACAAGTGTGCCAGTCTGGAAACAGCAGTGCGGCTTTTTTTCCAAACCGGCATACTCTGAGTCGCGATGCCACTAACTCCATCACTGCAAGTGACCTACCATATCAAGCAGCACCGTGAAAGGAATCTGTGGAAAGACGCGTTGGCCATGCCTGAGACACCAAAATGGCAGTAGTATGTGCACATTCTGAGTACCATATTCATGGAAACACGGCATGAAAGGGGCAGTAGCACCGTGATGACTGTGCCGGAAACACCGGCATCGCAGACCAGCCGTTAAACAGTGTCAGGTGTGCAGAAACATGCCACAGGTGGCCCAAATCAGCCAAGGTGGCCACCATGAGCACTGCAAAATCACAAAAGGACCACTCCCACACCCCATACCCCTTCCAACACTACCATGCTTACAGCAGCAGTAGCAGTAGTGGAGCTTGAGGCCCGGCATTCAGGGATACAACTTAGCGAGGAAGAGAGTCAGAGGAGGCGGCGGAGGTGCAGGAGAAGGAGGACGGCCATCATGGCCATGCAAAATAACAATGGCCCGCAAGTTGCATGCCGCAGGCAGCCAACCATGCCATGCATAAGGGCCCCACCCTTCAACCTCAGCCAAACACAGGATTTTCTTTCTGGCTTCTCCTGACCCGGAGTGTGGTCCACACTGCCAATGTCAGTTTTTCTCTTTTTCCATATATATATATATATATATATATATATACATATACACTACAAAAAATACTTTGCTGAGGGGACGTTATGGTTAGGTTGCCCTAACAAAAACCTGTACACATCACTAAAAAATAACTTTCCTCCTCCCCTTTATGCTTCAAATTAAAACCGAAAAAAACCCAAAATTTGCCAGTTATGGTAAAATAAGCCCCCAACTCTGCCACCACCCCTGTGCACTGCTAACACCCAGACCATGAAAGATGTCATCTCAAATGTGAATGCTGACATCAATGACGACATCACTTGTGTAGCCCCTTTCTTTTCCTTCCCTGCCATACATATATATGTGCATTCAGTAAAAAAAAAATCACTAAAGGAATGCTATACTTCACAGTGCAACCAAACACTGCTGCACATTCCCCCATTATAGTAAGCTAAGCAACAATAACTCGCACCATCTATGTGCATTGCTAAGACTAACACCCAGGACATCAAAGATGACATCACAAATATCATTGATGACATCACTGATGACATCACATGTGTGCCTCCCTTATTTTGGTGCATTGGAAAATGTAGGCTAGGTGGTTTTATTCACTGACCAGCACAATATGAAAATTGAAAAGGTGCTGTATACCAAAACGTTAGCCTTGTCATGTGTTCTTAAAGTACCTTCCTTAGGGTCTGGTGTCAGCTCATGATGCACATGCATGGGGCAATGGCAGGCCTCAATGTAAAGACTGGAGGGGGGTGTCTGTACTTCCGCTCTCTATATGGTAGAGGAGAGGCACAGTGGACCCCAGCCAAGATTCTCTATTGTGGTAGCAATGGACGAGCAATCAAGGCCTAGCTTCTCAGGAGGTGATGTAGGTAGGTTCTTAAGTACAGTGTAGTCCCCGAACCCCCACAAAGGAATGTCCACACATTGTATTACTGAAAACATATATATATAATTAATATTCAAAGATATGTACACAATCACAATAACACACTTTGTACTCGGAAATCAACAATGATAAATATATACAATTCTAAAGTGGTACCACCAATGTTATCAAATCTCATTAAAGTGCATCAACTGTACGGTTAAAATGTGTCATAAATCACCAATGTATCAATTGAAAAGGATACGGTAACCAAAAAAGGATACAATTGGTAGGGCTCTTCCGGATCCTTTTTCACACGACTTGATTGTAGGTAGGTCAAATTAGACCTTCCAAATGATACAACTCTCTGACTGATGAAACAGGCAGAGAGATGGATCACTGGAAAGGGTGTGGGTATTGTATCGGAAGTACGCCTAGAATGGATAAAGTATCATAAGAAACTGTCCCAAACTCAAATCACTATGATAGCACAGTATTAGCATTAATTCAAAACGCTGACCTTATGGCAAAAAACTGAAGTATTCAACGAAAGTCTCTTGAAGAAAACCAGGAGTTGAACCAACGACAAAGGAGGGGAAAATTAGTAAGGGAGACTTATCCCGAACGGCACGAGGCTCACGCTAGATACCGGGTTGGTGCACCACAGGATAGCGTCCAAAGTACTGTGCACAATCACCTTCCAATAGTTCATGAAATACTTCCTTTCCCACGAAGAACAAAAATTAGAAGTTCACCTGTTAACTGTCACTGGTACCAAAGGTTCAAAGTAGTTCAGAAAACCACATGCAGGATTGCACGCGACAGCGTACACGCATGCCAGGAAAGCCGCGCTTGGAGACAGCCTTTCCGCGTGGAGATTTGGCACGCGAACAGGATACACGCAGCCCAGGACAGCAGCGCTTGAAGACAACGTCCGCATATGGAGATTTGGCACGCGAACAGGATACACGCAGCTCAGGACAGCCGCTCTTGAAGACAACGTCCGCGTATGGAGATTTGGCAAGCAAGCAGGATACACGCAGCCCAGGACAGCCGCGCTTGGAGAGAGCGTCCGCGTGGAGATTTGGCACGCGAACAGGGTACACACAGCTCAGGACAGCCGCGCTTGCAGACAGCGTCCACGTGGAGACTTGGCACGCGAACAGGATACACGCAGCCCAGGCAGCCACGCTTGGAGACAGCGTCCGCGTGGAGATTTGGCACGTGAACAGGATACATGCAGCTCAGGACAGCCACGCTTGAAGACAGCGTCCGCGTGGAGATTTGATACGCGAACAGGATACACGGCTCCAGGAATTACCGTGTGGAGGAAAACACGCTCCAAAAGGCCAAAGAAGTTGCTGAAGGGAATGCGAGGACGCAGGTCCGGAGTTCAGCTACAAAACGCCAAAAATGAATTAATCAGAAGCAGCGATCGACGTTTCCACGCTGCTTATGTACGTACTGCCGTGATACACGTGACGGAACTAAGTCACGTGAATTTAACGACGTGAAAAATGCAGACGTCGTTTTCCGGGCAATGCATCGAACAACCTCCATTTCGAAAAGAATGGTCTAGCGGTTCTATGGGAGTAACTCATTTTGTATGGAGAGGTCGTTCCCGGTCCAGAGATATGTCCAGCAGGCATGACAAAATGTCACACAGATCAATAACGCGGAAACCATCCAATAGATACAGAAGGGAAAGCAAGATGGTTGACACAATTGGCAGAATCCTGGCCCTGTTACCTAGACACAGCTCTGTGTGGAGATCCCCCCACCTGGGCAACCTGTAAAATACAGATATATAGCACAAGCCCAGTCCATGTATTGTTCAATAGCCTTATTTCCTCCTATTAAGGTTTTACCCCCCCAATGTACCTGGTGGAGTAGAGTTCTTCGAAGACGCGTCGAAGGATCCTTCTTGAGTGACTCCCTTTAAAGCAGGAGCCACGGATTGTCGAGAGGCGTCGAAGATGGTGAACTTGTCGTTGACGGCGGCTATGAGAAGTTCAAGGGTGCCGAGACCCCGATGTCGATCCAGGCGGTGGTCGTCAGTGACGTCCTGCAAGGATGAGGCGTGCTGGGCACCTCGGCGACGGATTGTTCAGGACCACAAATAGTTTCAAAAGAACTGTGGCCCAACAAGGGCGTCGAGTCGTCGAAGCCTTTGTGGCCTTCAGGTGGCAGGAAACCCACCGACGGATTCTCCTCGGCCCGTTGGTCGTCCTCGACTTTCTCCAGAGAGACAAAGCGGTGTTACGCTCACCTGACTCCCACAGAGGCTTCGGTCTGATCTGGGCTGCTGCGGCCTCCTCCAGTGTAATGCGTAGGGCCAAGATGTGTCGTTTGTCTGGCCGGTAGGAGTACTCTTCTTTGAATGGAGAAAGTGGAATTAACCACCCGTGGAGTTGAGCGTAAATTCCCCCACCCCCTGTTGTTCTCCCCACTGACCACCTCCGATATCCCCTCTAAAGTCTTACCTTATGGTTTGAAAGGGTGAGCTCTCCATCCTGCTTCGAGCGCAGGGGCGCGTGATGGACCAGTTGCTCCACTGGTCGAAGGAATTGGTGAGTTTCAGGGCTGTTTTGACTCTCCCGGCAAGACGCCGTAAGTATGCAGTTCGTAAGAGTTCAAATGCCTGACTATCACTCCTATCCAATCCTGTAATCTGTGGTCTTCTCCTTTATTCAGGTGCTGAGAGAAAACCAGAGTCGAGGAGTTATACCTCCGGCGGTAAAATTAGGTAAGTCTATGGCGGGAGGTGGCTCCCCTTGATTGTCCTTTTGATTCACCCTGTTGTGCTTTTGTTTCCCCTTAGGGGCCGGGGTACGGCGATGGTGGAGTGGGAGCTGCGCTGACCCGAGGAGAGGAATGGTTCCCCGGTGGTAAATCAGGTAGGTTTTAGGGTGGTAACCAGTATTCTTCTATATGTTCCCTTGGCTCACCTTATTGTCTTTATCTCCCCCTAGGTGCCGGAATGTGGCGAGAACATGCAGGAGGCTGTGGTGAAACGTCAAGATGCTGCGAGGAACGGTGAGTGCAGCGCGGCGCTGCTGCTGGCGATGCGACGTGTTGAAAAATAAAGTATTTCCTTTGGTTCGACGATGCGATGGCTCTGGAATCAGGTAAGAAGCTGGTAAATGTTCTGGTTCTAATCTTTCTCCTTCTTTCCCTTGTTTCTAGGTGCTCTGGGTTCGAGGCGGGCGTGGCTGAAGTCTGGATGCTACTGCAGGCATGGTGAGCGTTACGCTGCTGGATGCAGAATAACGCGAAGCGTGTGCTGCTCTTCGGACGTGGTTAAATAGCCTCTAAAGTAGTTCCAGGTAAGTATTCCTCCACCGCCACACCCGAGTGGCAAAAGAGTCCCTAGGTAAAGTAGTCCCTTCTAGGCCTCTTGAGGGCTTGGATCGCTTGCAGCATGGTCTGCATCAGGTAAGTCCAGGTAAGTTTTCCCCTTATGAGGCTGGCGCCTATGGCGCCATGACTGAAGTCTCATATGAGCCTGGCGCCAAAGGCGCCAGGACTGTGTCCAGATGGCCCCTAACAGGGGTCGCTGGGCCTTTCCCCGGGAACGTGATGCCTGCTCCCGGGGCTGCTGGACCTGGTCTGGTTCCCCGGGGGTAGGCATCATGACAGCGGTCGACGTTGCGGACAAGGGAGTCCTTGGATTCAAAATGTTCTTAGGCAAAGAGGCGGGCGGATCCGGTCGTCGGCGGCACAGCGTCAAGTGGTCCCCACGGCTGGGCAACACAACTTCGACACGCCTCCAGCGGTTACACAATCCTGCGAACCCTGGTCGACGGCAATAGACTTCGACAGCGGCGAAGTCCGGGTGCTTTGCTTCGTTCTCCTCAGCGGTCGCGTCTCGGGTCGGCAGCCTTTCGAGGGTCTGACTTCCAGGGAGCTTCAGATGAAGGTTAGCGGTGCTCGATGGTCCTTCAGAGCACGGGAAGAAGGTGCCTTGCCAGGTCCTCTCTCGGATCCGTCCTTGACGAGTTCGGCAGCTTTCAGATCAGGTCGAAGCAAATGCAACAGCAAGTCTTCGTCTTCCAGCTGGGCGTCGAGGATCAGCAGTTCCAGTTACTCTTCAAGTGTAGACACAGCTTCTGAACGCTTCTGAACAATTTCCAGTGGTGAGAGGTCCCCAGGTATACTATCTTGTCTCTCATCCACACTGCTGGGTCACTCTCAGCAGCCAATCATACAGAAGGGCATTCATGCAGTCAGTCAGCCAATCACACACACAGTACATTCAGGCCATCCTCCTCCCTCTCAGACACTCACAACAAGGAATGTGGATTGGGACAAGTACCCAGCCATTCAACACTACACACTGCATTCAGGCCAGTTTCGGGCAGGGCTGTCTCAGTCTTTGTCTCTCATACCAGAAACCAGACAGCCACAACAAGAAGTGCATATTGGTCACACACTTCATTCACCCAGGTCTCGCCCACAGGAGGTACCCACAACATACAGTCACTGGGAAGGCTCCAGTCAGTCTGGACTGGACCTCACAACAACACCATATTTGGAACTTCCACCCAACAGCCAGTCAGGGGGAAGGGACAGAGTCAGGGCTTCCCAGGACTTTGGGAAAACAAGGTAATAGGTAATAGAAAGCAAGAGGCCACAGGGGCCATCTTGTTTTCCATCAGGAATCAACTGATTCCAATGGCAGGGCCTGGGGATCCCAAAATGGAGGATACTCAGCGCACCTGTCAAATTCAGCATGGTGCTGCCACAAGCCCATACCCTGCTCTGCGGGCCACCCACAGGTGCCCAAAAGCATACACTAGGGGCACAGGGTTGTACCCCCACCCATGGGTGCCATAAGGGTATCCTACGGGTCTGTTCACCAAACCAAAAGAGAAAGAGCTGCACCGCCAGTAGTCCCACGTGAACTCCTGCGCGGAAAACACAACAGAACACACGATAAAAAGGCAGTAAAGGACAAGGATACGGAGGCCCTGTCCCTCCGATGCATTTCCAGAATCACACTCAAACACACAATTAATTTGTGTACAGGAAAATAAACTGTGGGATGCTGCTAGTTCTTTCTACCCTACTTCAGTTTCCCTGTATGTGCCGCTCAGTTAGGTGCATTCGGTCGGCATATGTACTGTTTGTTTTAGCACAAGTGTGCATTAAGTGTACATTTGTGAACTAGTTATTACATGTGTAACATTACACAATCACCCCTGCTACCAACATAATAGAAAGAACCCCTTATAGGCAGGGACTTTTTAGCGATATTATTTTCACATTTGATGCCATCAGTGATGTCATCAATGATATTTGAGATGTCATCTTTGATGTCCTGGGTGTTAGTCTCAGCAATACACGTAGATGGTGCGAGTTATGGTGCTTAGCTTAATATAATGGGGGAATGTGCAGTGGTGTTTGGTTGCACTGTGAAGTATAACATTCCTTTAGTGAATTTCTTTTTACTGAATGCACATACATATGTAGGGCAGGGAAGGAAAAGAAAGGGGCTGAACAAGTGATGTCATTGATGTCAACATTCACATTTGAGATGACATCTTTCATGGTCTGGGTGTTAGTGTTAGCAGTGCACAGGGGTGGTGGTGGCAGGGTTGGGGGCTTACTTTACCATAACTGTCGAATTTCAGTAGTTTTTCGGTTTTAATTTGAAGCATAAAGGGGAGGAGGAAAGTTTTTTTTAGTGAAGTGTACAGGTTTTTGTTAGGGCAACTTAACCATAACGTCCCCTCAAAAAAGTTTTTTTTGTAGTGAATTTCACTGGTTTTTGGGAGGGCAACTTAAGCGTAACGTCCCCGTAACAAAGTTTTTTTTGTAGGGAATTGTATAGGTTTTTGGAAGGTGGAACGTAAGCATGAAATTGTGGCAATGAAGTCGTTGAGCAAAATATACACTTTAATCATGTGATTTTGAGAGATATGTAGTATAATCTACGTACTTGGCATACATTTAACATAGAACATACAGAACCCCCTCCCTATTGATATTGGAAAGGGACGGACTGAGCGCCTGTTTGCGGACAGGGTTGGACAGGATCAACATTACCCACAGAGCCGGGGGGTAGCTGAAAATGTACTATTGTCTTACACAAAAAATGTGCAACGTAGAAGAAGGACATAAAGATATTATAAGGAGTAATACGTAAATATGGAAACCTGAAGCGGGGAAAAGAAAACGACACATTTAATAAACCATGTAGAATAAAGTGGATGGTACCATAAAAAAGAAAGGATGCCTCCAGCGTATTCACTTCATAGAAACTCGGCAGCCTGGAACGACAGTGGACGGACGCAGTAGGACGAAGGGACATTACAGCAAAAGAGAGCGTATAGGTCATTTTTTTTATATGGGTGATGTTTTTTTTGTGGTATGTGTTGCAGAAATAATAATTTCTTTCTGTTATTTTGACTCAGAAATGGCTAGTACTTTGGAGTGGCTGGAGGAGTATTTCTCGCATGGGGAAATGTCTGAAGACAGAGACAATAATGGTACAGAGTGCTCTGCATATGCGAAATAGTGACCATTATTTTAGAAGCATTCAACTTATGTTTTTTTTGTTTGAACAGACCAGGAAAGAAAAGAAGAAAGGGCAACAAATGAGACAGAAGAAGACAGGATAAAAAAGATAGAGCAGAAAATTGACATATCGAACGACAATTTTCAAAGTTAACGGGAGTTTGTGGAGGACTGTGTGAGAGGAAAGGTTTGTTATCATTGCCCCACCTGCACCTGCCCTGCTTCCCCATTCCCTAGTGAACCTTCCCCAAACCTTGAACACGAAAATAGACGTTTCCCCTCAGAAATCTTCTCCTCATAACCAGCCCGTGATGAATCTGGAATGGATGTAAATGAGGAAAATGGGAGTGTGTGAAGTACAGTATAGCGGTCCGTATCGGGCGCAGCCAAAATGGTGCCGTCCGTAGAACAGGCACGGTGGCCAGCAAGTTCATAGGCAAACAAAATGGAGCTGTCCTAAGGACACTGGAACTGTCCGTACAGTGAACATAGCATGCGTGCACATGTGCAGTAGAAACGTACATATTGCGAACAGCGCGCCTGTTACTAACTGTCCGTTTCACTTGTGTCGCACTTTGAAGTACTTTGAGAACCCAAACACTGTCCGTGGGACACTTTTGCGCATGCGCACATTTGATACTTTGCATTTGCTATCCAGAGGACTTTCTTTACTGGGATGGATGTGTTGAGGACGTCATCATGTGACCACACCTACGCTGAGCGTGGGGACTAATTTCCGCGGTTGGTGTGCTTCCGCAACAATAGAAATAAACTTGTAGAGACAAGGCAAAGTATTGTAGAGTGTAAAAATGGAATTTCACACATCCCAAACAATAGGCCACCTCAGGACTTGCTGTGTAAAATTTGTGTACCGTTTTGTAGGGGTGAAGACGGTCACGAGGCACACCCCTGCACCCCTACAAAAGGCCACACCCCAGAGCGTATTTCATTGTCCTTCTAGCTATAGCAGATTGAGGTGTGTTGCCTTTACTGCTGTAGTGACCAAAAGGAAACTAATCGGAATGGCTTCGTGGCTGCTGTTGGGTCATTAGCCTCTGCACCACCCCCAAACCCGCCACCACCCCCACCTCACCAAGGGCCTGCAGAGTGATATGGGTGATGATGTAGAGATCGAGGAAGAAGGAGGAGGAAGAGAATGAAGTGGAGGAACTCCACACTAGGGGCACTCAGCGGGAGTCGTGGGTGTGGCGGTTGTTTTCCGTTTATGGGAAAGTACCAAAAGCACGTGTGAACCTGGTGAAGTATAACCGGTGCGAGGTGATGTTGAGTCGCGGTAGATTTGGAGCATACAGTTTTGGTACGACAACCATGAAGCGACACTTCACTTCGTTCCACACTGCGGGCATTCGCAAGGTGGTGCCATGTGAAGAGCGTAGTCGTTTGAGTTCCTCCACAGCATCCTCAGTATCCGATCCTCCCACCACAAGAGACACTCCTTTGGGGGAGCGCCTCCCTCCAGCTGCCTCACAAGCCATTTGCAATGCTGTTGACCCTTACCTTTCAAAGGTGACAGTAGTGTGCATGTATTGTGACGCAGTACTCTGCAGGGGGAGAGTTTTCGAAGTGCTTTTGAGGCTGCAGTCACCGAGCACCAGAAAATCTGCTCCTTACCTAAATAAAACTCACCCTAAATCTTTCTCTGTTCAGTTGCCCTTTTTATCCCCATGGCTGGTGTCCCTTCCCTACCCTCCTTTTGCCTCTTCTAGTGTGCCGTGTGCTGTTAAGCAATCAACGTAAAAACAACAAAAATTACACAAAAGGCTCTTTTCAGAGCACCCTTTGTCGGTATAACAATAGAACTATGAAGTGACGGCCGTAGACCCCTGCGGAGTTCTGAAAACGTTTGCGGACAGTCATAGAGGAAAAATGGGATGGTGCAAGCGGAGCAAACGCAATAAAGTGTACGTTGGAGTAAGTGGCGGCTCTGAAAAGAGCCTTTCAGTGGTGTGTTGTGTGGGTTAAAAACAGTGTATTGGGGAAAACGGATTGTCAGATAGGTTAGTGTGATTGCAAAAGAGGTTGCAATGCATTTTGTAAATTGCGAAGAAAAATCTGATTGCCAGCATATGTGAGGTGGAATCCATCTCTGCGGAAAATGAAAGTGCTGCGAAACAAAATGTTTTCATTGTGGAAAGAGGACATGCCAACATCTCTTAAAAATGCACACACAGCCTTATTCACATTGCGTCTTGCTATCTCCATTTGTGGGCCAAACGCCGAAGAACGCAGCCATATTTGTCTTTGGGCTTTACGGGAAAAAAGTATTTGACAATTTGGAAACATGTCCATGAGCTTCGCAAGTCCTTCCTGCATTGCAAATTGCAAAGAAATTCCTCCACAATGAATGATCAGTATATATGGAGGATATAGGAACACAAAGAGGTACCAAGTCCAGCCATCTCATGCCACGCACGCCATGCCAGTGCACTTCCGCATGTGGAAATCACAGATTTGTAGATAAACTTCAGCTTTCTGCATGCACCTTCAACCAATGTATCCATGAGTCTCCCAAAATCCAGATAATCTGTTTTCGAGCATGGAAAGCCATGGCTGTGTGGTCTCCTGTGAGGGAGAAGACGGTCTTACTAAAGTACGTCGGTCAGAACACATATATTGAACTTTATGGACCAATCCCTAGCTCCGCTCATTCTCATTTACATGCAGCTCCACCCTTGAATCCCCGGTGGTGATATGTGCTTGCTGCTAACTACCGGCATGTACTATTCCCCTTTTTCCCCTTTAAGGTAGGCTCTGAAAAGAGCCGTTTTTTTTATTTATGGCCAGATACCGTACAGACATCTGGTATTTTATGTATTTTTTTGTATTTTTTGTCCTTGCTTTACTCTTGCAAGCAAGCCTTACGTTCCAAAAGAACATTGCATTTCCCAAAGAAGATAGCGCAACACCATCTCCTTCAAAGTAATGCGCATTGCTTGGAACAATGTTATTGTGGCTACAAGAAAACATACCAACTCGTAGCATGGATGCACACATGCCGCGATTGATGATACACCTCCCGATGCTTTCATCTGGACAGAAAACAGAAGTGTTGTTCCATTGGACTCTCACGAGTAAAGCAGAAAAAACTACTTTTGTTGTTGGGAAGATGGTCATGAGTGCTTCAACCAACTGTGCCAAATCTGCCAACAAAGTATGTGAAGTCAGGTATCCCAAATGACAAGCACCGTAGTGCAAAATTACCACATGAGGAGTGGTCATTCTACGCATATCTCTGCAAACTTGCAGAATTGCCGCAGCATTGGAATCAGTGTCAGCCTTCCACACCACCTCCACTCCTCGCACATCGAAATGGTGTGCCACATGCCAACTCTCGGCATAGTGTTGTAAGCCTTGCACAAAACGTCTCCAAGCATCAAAACCCTGACCCTCTCCACCTCTGCCATCTTCAGTGTGTGCACCGTCTTTCCACACAAGAGTAATGTGAACATCTGATTGGCTGATGCCTACAGTCTCCTTTCCATGCAGGATTTGCTGTAGACACGCCCTACCAGCGGACAAGCGTTGCCTACGTGCGGCACGTAACTCTTACCCAGTCCTTCCACCCTTTCTACAGCGGTACCAAAGTGAGTCCCTCATTGGACACAACTAAGCAGTCGCACAATCATCCACCAATCACATAGAACATCGCTAATTTTAACTCTGTCATCAACATTGCGCACTTCAAAATTACTGTCGATGATTCTGAATGGAAGTCGAATACCATTGCAAAGCACCTACTTCACAAGCTACTGTGCAATGATTGCGAATTTCTACATACAGCTCCATATATGTCCACATGCATCAGTATAGAGTACAGGTATGTATATTTTAATAAGAGAACATGTGGAAGCCTTATGATTTAAATTAGACAAAATAATGCCGCTAAATGTCCATAGGGAATACATAACAACGCTCCCCCTTTAAAGTGCAAGATTGCCGATTTGTCATTCACAAATCGCACGACTGCTTACTGTCTTCCGCATAACCTGTACATACGTTGCAAGCATGCCTATATAGGGCAGACCTCAATTTTGTATGTGAAAATGTCGGAGTTCTGTACTCTGTACTCGCTTACAAACCTCTCTCCAATGCATAGTACACTTTGTAAAGAACAAGGCATTTCCATACCCTTAAAAGATTTAGTTATTTTGAAGGACTTTCAAGTACCATATTGCAAGTACTATGGAAAGATTGCACAGAGTGAAGTGAAATGTGCACGTGCACTGGGTTGAAATATGAAAGTTCAATCCTCTGACGAAAGAAGCACAAGTAATGTCTGCAGTATCATCACTGCTGCAAACACACAAAGTAATTGATTTTGTTTTTTTAATTCGCAGTAAAGACTACTCTCTTGAGAATCAACAGCATCTACACTGCAGATGACATATCCGAAAAGAAACCTGGTTATCTTGCACAAAAAAGTAAGTACAGTACAACCTTTATATTGTAACCACTCCTTAAAGAGGCTGCGTGGGTTATTTATTTATTTTGGGCACCAAATCAAGTATTGATTTGTAAACCATTCTACCTACAAATATCCATTTATTGAACAAAGAATAACAGGCAGAATGGCAGACAAATCCCTGTGTGTTTGGTACTGAAATAACATAGGTAATCCTTAGAAGGTTAGATTGTGAAAAGAAGTTGCTGTAGCAAGTTTTGGGCATTTTGCTTATTAATAATGGTTCTCGTCACAAGTAGGTCACTTTGCACTCACCTGAAGTACATTCTAGTAGTATACAAACAGTAAAGTAGCCTTACCAAATGATTGTTAGAGTTCACTGTACGTTGACACACCATGACAAAGAGCATCCCCATCAGACTTATGCACACATGAACACAGCACACATACATTGGACAACAGACCAAAGTATTTTTTCTTCTCAACAGACACCAAAGAATGCCTACCAAAAAGCTACTCCGTAGAAAGGAACTCAGAATTAGAGCAAAGAAAAATAAAGGTGCCCAATGTAAGCATCCACCTGTTGTAGAGTTTGTAGAGAATCTTGGTACAAACCAGCTAATGCAGTTGGGTAACATAATAAAGGAAGTCTCAACTACCGAAACTGTACCTCCTCCATCAAAAAGGGTCACAAAACACAGAAATGTTGCAAACAAAACGGCTGCCAGTACAGCTAACAATGTTCCTAATAATCCTGATAGTGTAAGAAGAACCCATAGTAAAAAAAGTATTTTAGCAAAAATGTTTCATCACAAAGTCCTTCAGAATCTACTAAGAAGAGGACCAAAATTATCCTCACCCCTTAAAACTTACCGTAAAAAGTTAATTCTACAAGAACTTGTGGACAGTGCAATCCTTCTCAAAAGGAAGTTGTTCATATTAGTATTAAATAGGAGGAAAGCACTAACAAATCTAAGTACCAAACTACAAAAGAAACTCAGCAATAAACGGAATGTGAACAAAAATCATTTCTTGCAAGTTTGTGGTGGTGAATGGAGTCACACAACAACCACAGAGCCATATTTTAATGAAGAAGCATACAAACAAAATCAAACAAACACAATTGCCATCCATAGCAGTGGACGAGGGTATGAGAAAATCAATACTATCATCATGGAACAAGAAACACTGCTTACAAAACTATGTCCTGAAAACTCAGAATTACCTCTTGATTCAGCAGAACCACATCGTCCAGTATACAAATGGCCATGCACATCAATGTGTGCCGTTCCAAACAAAGCTTTCAAATCTTTATGTCAGTTCCTCAATCAATATGTAAAAGGTAAAGACAAAAGTAAAATGAAAGTACTGCAAAATATGGATATTTGTGCAGTACGGAAAGACACAGGACTAAAAGGACATTCATTAGCCTGCATTTCTGGGCCTTTTTGCAAAAGTACCTCCCATGATATCAAAAGAATATCAGTACATCATTCCAATTTAAGAAATTTAGTATATAAAATATACTATGCAAAAAGTCCAGCTTCAGAATTAGGCAATTTCAATACCACTCTTCTGCATGGTACACCCAAATACTTACAAGAAGAAATGGACCGTATTCAGAAAAAGTATTTTGCAAGTGAGAGCCACGAAGAAAATGCAACAGTTTTAGAACATAGTAGCGACAATTCTGCACATAGCAACCTTCTATTACACACATACAGAAAATAAATAATAAAATTTAAAAGGTCATCGGCTGAAGTACCAAACCATGTGTGTGTGTGTTGCCGCAGAACGTTTTACAAAAGAAACACAAAAAATGTGGACATAGTATACAAAATAGAAAACAATGAAGACTCTAAATGGTTTGAATTAGCTTTGTACCTTTTAGCTGAAAACAAATATGAAATAACTGAATGCCTAATATGTTGCCGTTACTGTACTGCAAAATTAGACAACAACCACACTCCTTCACGTGCTATTACAAATAATTTGGAATTGTTTCCATTACCAAAATCCTGCAGCAGCTCAATTTGTATGAGAGCATAATAATTCAAACAGTTCACCCATTTCAAGCAATTATACGCCTTCATCCAAAAACAGTAAAATTACCTTCCTCTGAATTGGTGAAAGGCATTCGTGGCAAAGTAGTTTACTTGCCATTAGATCTAACGGAAAATGTACACACTCTAGGAGTGGAACGTTCAATAGAGCATTCTTTAATAGTCTTGGTAAATGGAGTACCAAGAAAGGACAAAAAAATTTGGCAACAATTAGTGGACTTACAGAAAGGTAGACAAGCATTGCAATATCTAAAAGACAATAATGAGTACTACAAGGAAATAAATATCGATGAAAGCTTAAGGCAAACAACTGAAATAATTCAAGAGCCATCAGAAACTGGACATTTCGAACTTCTGAATCCAGCTACAGTATCCACTCTTTTGGACCATTACACAATTCATTTCATTGCATTCCAATGAAAGCATAGATTATGCACTAGAAACTTACCAAAATGCGACAAACCAAAGGGTCACCAATGAGTATTTGGGAAAAAAGTATAGAAGCACGTGCTTTTCCACTGCTATTTCCTACTGGCAAAGGTGGAAGATACGGTGATAAACCCACTCAGATTGGGGCATCAGAATACCGCTCATTGCGAATGTATTCGCAAGATTCCGGATTTAGACAAAGGGCCTGATCATGACCTCGGCGGTAACCCTTAAATCCGGCAGTGGCACTATTACCGCCGCATTTAAGGGTCCGCCAAATCAGGGCTTTGGCGGATTTCGCCCCAGCTCTTGGCTGGGGGGAAATCCGCCGAAAATTCACGCTATTACCGCCGGCGGGAAATCCGCCGGCGGTAAGAGCGCGAATTTTCCCCATTGAGCCCAATGGGGAATGGGGCATTCCCGAATGGGCTCAATGGGGAATGGGGACTTCCAAGTCCGCCCAACTCGTGATCCCGCGCTATTAGCGCCGGGGGCTATGGCGGTCGCGCTAATAGCTTTAGCGTTACCGCCGAGGTCGTGATCAGGCCCAAAATGTGGAATACATATTCCACCTACTCTATGAAAGTGAATGAGCAACACTATGTTATGGAGTTGCACACATTCTTAAATCTGGAACGCACTTTCAAAATAGGTCAGCTATGCAGTTAATACAAAAAGTACAAGAAAAAGATGAGTTTTTACAAACAAGTATAACAAATTTGTTTGCAAACATGAGTGGTACAAAGCAATACTGGTTCAGATGGCACAGAGACGTACGTTGCATGATCAGAAACCTTGGACAACCAACTTGGTTTGTTACGCTAAATTGTGCAGAATATGCATGGGAAGATTTACATGAGTTCCTAGGTATAGCAAACAGCAACAAAAACAACATAGATATATTAACACCTGGAGAACTTTTCTCTCTAGATCCAGTTAATGTCTCAAGATATTTCCATCATCGTTTCATTGCAATGCTACACTTTATTTGCAATAAAACTGTTCCTCCCTTGGAGAAGTGCAACACTTCTTTTGGAGAAAAGAATATCAAGCGAGAGGAGCACCACATATTCACATGTTGTTATGGATCAAAGGTCCACCGAAATTTGGGCACGACAGTGATGGCAGTGATTTGCAGTTTATCCAAAAATATGTCACATGTGAAATCCCTTCACAACAGACACATAGGGCCTCATTACGAGTCCAGCGGTAACCGAGGCGGTAAAACCACCTGGTTACTGCCGGACTTGTATTACCATTCCGCCTCCGTGATTCCCGGAATTACCAGGGCATTACAACCCATGTGACCCGGGAATTCCGGAGGTGGAATGGTGTTAATCCCCATTGAGTCCCATAGGACTCAATGGGAATGGGGATCATGGAAACACCAGCACTATCTCGTGATGGTGCCGGTGTTTCCTCGTCCGCCTGCAGGCGGACGGTGTTAAACCCGCCAGGTCAGACCTGGCGGGTTTGACGCCTCCGCATGCAGGAGTTGTGATCACCCGGCATGGAAACAACGGTGGCGGCGGGTTTACCGCCACCGTAGTTTCCATAACAGGTCAGTTGTAATGAGGCCCATAGTGAGCTGCATGGGTAGATTTTACAATTTCAAAGACACAAATGTGGCAAATATTGTTGCTGCAAATACAAAAACAAAGATAAATACTACACCAAATGCCACTTTGGTTTCCCTAGACCAGTTACAGAAACAGGTGAAGTAAACAACTTCATGTCTTCAGTTCGACATAGTGTTAAAGGTAAATCACCTAAAAACACGTATTACATAAAAAGAAGGGAAGAATCAAAATATATCAATGATTACAATGCAATCATTGCCCTATTATGGAATCCAAACATAGATGTGCCGTACATTGCAGACAATTCAACTGCTGTTGCACAATATGTTACAGCCTACTTAACAAAAGCAGAAAAAAAAACAGAGCTTCAAGACCTCTGGGATGAACTAGCATGAGTCAAAACATTAGCACAGAAATTGTACAACCTAGGCATAAAAATGCTCTCTCGTTGAGAATGTGGGGCCTATGAAGCAGCAGATCGTTTAACCGGCACTGCTTTGTATGGAGAAGCAGACTACGTAGTATGGCTGAGTCTTGGTCCTGCAAAATCTAGAAAAAGAGTGCTAAAATCATATGAGAACATAGAAACAATTGCCAGAAATGATCCCAACAGCCAAGACATTCTAAAAAACAATTTACTGGACACATACTATCCGAACAGGAGTACCACTCTGGAAAGCATGTGTCTATACCACATTGATCAAAACTTTGCATACAAAAATAATGTAAAACCCGATGAAAGCAAACGTAGATATAGAGTGACCGATTGTGAACGGAGCTTAGTGAAACTTAACAAATGAAGCTTAATTAATCATGTGAAATTGTCATTTAAAACTCTGCAACAGAAAGAACTATATTACATGTCTCTGTTACAACTTTTCAAACCATGGAGAAAAGAGGAAGACATACTAGAAAACTATGACTGCTATGAAGATGCTTTCAAAGCAAATGAAAGCACTATCACCGATGTGAACTTTACGCACTGCAAAACAATGTTACACAATGAGCAGCAACAGGAAGAAGAACTTCAGGCCCAACTAGATAAAGACTCTTCCGACAGTAGTCAACCTTCTGTAACAGGAAGTCAAGAACCATTAGGACAACCACTAATAGCAAATGAGGCTGAAGTAGCTATGGCAGAAGTAGAAACCACCATGTATCAGTATCAAGAAGATACAGAAGACTTAACTGTACAACATGCAAAACTTAACAACGATCAGTGCACCATTTTTGAAGACGTAACAAAACAAATTGTACATGGTATACAACACGAAAATAAAGAATGTACCTACCAAAATTACAAACCTATACTGCTGTATGTCTGTGGAGAAGCTGGATCAGGGAAAACATTCTTAATCAAAATCATCAGCAAGTTCCTTCAACAATTGACAAACAACAAACTGTCAGCTGTTTTAACAGCCCCCACAGGTTTAGCTGCCTACAACATAGGCGGTGTGACTTTACACCGATTACTACTGCTTCCAGTAGAGCATCAAAATAAATTAGACTACTACAAACTTTCTGCAGAAGCTGCAATGGAATTACGTAGAGTATTGAAGCAAATGAAAATGCTACTAATAGATTACGTGGGCATGGTCTCCAACCTAATGTTGGCTTTGATTCATCTCAGATTGCAAGAAGTACTTAAAAATAATAACGAAGAACTCTTTGCAGGGAAACACATTATTGTTTTCGGAGATCTTCTACAATTGACACCAGTCAAAGGTGAACCGATTTTTAAAACCTTAGGCCACAAACTCTGCCGGAAAACTGTTGGTAAAATAGGTAATGTTAACCTTTGGCAACATTTCCAATACAGAGAATTAACTTAGAACATGCGTCAATCTGCAGATCTCACTTATGCCAAAATCTTAAAATGTATTAGAGTTGGTGTATTATCGCAAGAAGCACAAGCAGTATTGAAAAACCGACATATACATGCACTTTATGGCGATAATGCATGTGCAACTGATGTTATGGAACAAATAGCGCACAAAAATGTCGATTGTATGGCCTTAATGCCAACTCTTGCAAGCTGTTTCAAATTCAATGAAACAATGTTAAAGAAAGAAATGCAAGCAATATTAGAAATTAGCGCCACAGACAAACTAGACGTACATGGTATGACAGTACCCATGTGTGAACAAGCCACAACAAGACTAAATAGTTTAGAAAATTCAATCTCCAACACAGCTGGGTTGAAAAAAATATTGAAATTATCATTAAATTGTAGAGTAATGCTTAAACCTAACCTTGACGTAGAGCAAGGGCTAGTTAATGGAGCACTGGGCACAGTTGTTGTCTTTCAATCATACCCACGTGATAGCAACATTCAGTTTGTAAATATTCGCTTTGATAAACTTTCAGAAGTGAAAAGGATAGGGTGCTCAATGGCACCATTCCTTCTCTTCAAAGACATGTATGTGCATAGAGAGCAATTTTCTCTAACTCTTGCATATGCAGTTAAAATTCATAAATCCCAAGGTCTTACCCTAGAGAGAGCATTGATAGATATAGGAAACACAGTGTTTAAGGAAGGCATGAGCTACGTAGCATTAACACGCTTACGCACACTTGACGGTCTATTGCTAATAAACTTTGATTCAAGTAAAGTCAAAGCTGATAATCCTTGCATTCTAGAATACAATAGATTGCGTTCACTGTACACCCCTCATCTGAAACAATACCCTGTTCCAGATAAAGTGAAACGTGGTAAAAGAAAAGTAAATGAAACAGAAATGCAACAGAATGGAACAGCAAATTCCGCAAAGAAAAGAAGCTAAAGTTTCATCAATTGCCGCAAACATAGAAGAACCTATTAGGGAATGTAAACCAGGCACGTCGGCAAAGAAGCAACAGAAAAAACGAAACATGTACTCAGATACAGAACTTGCTGGCCCATTCAAATTTTACAATGAAAGTGGGGTAAGTTGCTATGCAAATGTAGCAATGAATATTCTATTTCAATTGCCAGCAATTGGTAACAATATTTACCTGCACAGTACAGACCAATTGTGTTTGTAAATGTTAGTGCTGCATAGAAATGCAGCAAGCAATCCTGACAACACATACAGTGTTCATGGAGTAAGGCAACAATTGGACGACTGTGCTGGAATGGTGAAATTCACTATGAACTCACAAGAAGATCCACAAGAATTTCTAATGTACATACTATTAGTATTGGAAAACAAAAGCATACCTCGAAATGAAATCTTCCAAATTTCGTACATGTGGAAACATACATGCAATCTCTGTAGCAAAGTAATACAGGAAGAAATCCCAAATGAGCAATTTGTGTATATTTCCATACCAAATAGTGAGAGCATTCCATTTCAGCAACTTGTACAAAATGCAAACCATGGCAGATTATGTAGTATTTGCAATTCAGACAATCACTCCACCTTACTGATACAATCACATAGTGCCTACATAATACTTATGCTTCTACGTTATAATGCAGATGGCACCAAAAACAACTGCAAACTAACTGGATTCACACACGGTCAAGTGTCACTTGGAAAGAAAACCTTTACAACAGTAGGGATAATCTACCATGCAGGAGCTACAACCAATGCAGGTCACTACACTGCATACATTAAAAAGAATTCTGGATGGTTTGAATGTAATGATAGCACCATTACTCTAAAGCAGAGGTTGCCAGCTAACCTAACAAATGCGTATTTAATGTTCTTGAAGCCAAAATTTACGAAATAATGTGTACTTCAAGATTGTCAACAAAGTATGTAAAAGGCTACAAACAGAATACGCCCACAGGTATCTAACTACCCAACAGGATGGAAGAATGACACAAATAAATGATTATCACAGATCGTTGGAACAAATGCACAGGTAGAATACGCCTATAGGTATCTAACTGTTAAAAATCGGCAGGAAGGCAACAAAGAAAACATTAATGGGAAAGATGAAGGAAACAAGATATAACATCGACACAAATGAATGAGTATCACAAATCTGTAGGAACAAATGCACAGTTAGAATACGCCTACAGGTATCTAACTGTTGTGAAAAATAGGCAGGAAGGCAACAAACATAACATTGATCAGAAAGATGAAGAAAACACTGAAAGGAAAAAATGAAGTAGTTAGTACCATAGGAAATGAAGTTTTTTTTTAATCCAACAAGGATTTTTTTCCCCAGACCCAAGGATTAGAAAAGCAAACACAGAAACTGAGCGCAATGCACAATACACTGGTTTGTAAACTAAATATGAGGGTAAAAAAAAATGTTAACTGTCTATTATGCAATGTAGTACATTTTTAAAAAATGCAAACACTAACACACCTTTTTGTTTCATCACAGAAATGAAAAAATTATACTTCTGCCAAGTACGATAGCCAAATAACAAAAAGTATGTGGATACTGAACAAAGTAAGGAGTAAGTATATTGGCAGGCATGTTCTACACGTGTGAATCTACACGTCTAATCTATGGTACTAATATGCTGCAGTGCCTGTAGGCTGCCCTTCCATCTTCGGTGAGTAACCTACCACCTACGCCTTACAACCAAGATACAAGGAGTATAGTTCCTATCCACAACCATCGCTTCATATGGAAACCATGGTCCTTGTAAATTAGCTGCTTATAAATTTACTTTTCGGACCATCGCCTGCAGCCAAGTTAAGACACTAGGGCATCAACACAACTAGCACATTCCACCACACCCATATTGACTTGTAACTCCACTGCTTATGACTTCAGTCTTGCATGCATGGGCTTTAGCCATGCACCCAAGAGTGCAGGGTCTCCCCACAACCACCTCAGTGATGTGCGGTAGTGGGGGTTATTCTATAGGTGTGTTATCCTTCAGTACTTCTGCCCAGAGGCTTCCCTCCTAGCTGTATGTCTGTAGATCTTACATGGGATGGGTGTGCAGTGTCTTCCACGTCTAGTACTTACCACTTTGTTCTTGGTTGCATGGCCTCCGGCCATGCACCCAAGACTGCATGCACTCCCCACAACTTGCCAATCAAAACGCAACACTACGGGTGTATAGATGGGTGGCACATGCTATAGTGGTTGTGGCCAGGGCCTACAGTCTTGGAAGTAAGGCCTTTGGCTTTCAGCCGAAGGCCATGCATCCAAGACTATAGGCCCTGGCCACAACCACTATAGCATGTGCCACCCATGGCGACGTACTAATGAATATAATAATAGCCATTGGAAAAAATAATGCATTCACGGCATGTTGTTAATTTCAGTGTTCCCTAACACCACATGTGTCTTTACAAATGTAACAACTCCCCCGTGCACTGCACGGGCTGAAATACTGGCTTTATTGGACCCCTCATTTTCTGTGCGTACAAGGAGGCCATAGAACATACGTCATTAAGTAGGTATAAGTGTACTGTGGGTACAAGATGTCCATAGAAATTACATAATGACGCCCGACCCCCAGAACAAATGCACTGATCACCCATATCTTAATACTGTAGCCCCTGGCCACAACCACCGTAGCATGTGCCACCCATGGCGGTGTTCTAATAAATATAATAATAGCCATTGGAAAAAATAATGCATTCATGGCATGTTGTCAATTTCAATGTTGCTTACCAATACGCGTGTGCTTTCAACAGTTACAAATTTCCTGCCCACTACATGGACTGAAGTGCTATCGATAGACCTACTTTTTCATAATTACAAAGAATCATACTGCACGGATGGTGACCAAATTTACAAAAGCACGCTTTCTGGACCAAGCCCCTGTACCTGCCACAGATTTCGTCAAAATCCGTCCAGCGGTTTCACCTGTAGCCAAGCGCAAAGTTTTTCCCCCATTCACTCTATGGGAAAAAAATATGTTTTTGGACCCCCCTATAAATTTGCCCCCCCCTGGCCCAAACATCTCCAAACTTTGCAAAAAGATTCAGAGTGCCCCATATACTATTTTTGCAAAGTTTGGTGAGGTTTCGTCCAGGGGGAGCGGAGTTATAAGCCGCCCAAAAAGTGCTCTTCCTATGGAAACAGCAACTTAACCATAACTACACGGCCACTACCGTGGCCGTGTAATATATTCAGTGAAAAAACTTTGCTAAAGGGATGTTATGGTTACAAGTAAAACCGAAACCCCCCAGAAATTCGTGCTAGTTAAGGTAAACTAAGCAACCATAACTCGTGCCACCACCATGCACTGCTAAGACTAACACCCAGGACATCAAAGATGACATCACAAATGTCATTGATATACTCAGCCCCAATGTAGCAGCTCTAGAGCCCGCAGACATTACGATAGTCGGCAGACAGAAGGCTGCATTCACAAAGCCCAGCAGCACAAGGGAAACAGAAAATGCTCTACCCATCAACCAACAGATATATATAATAAAACATTACTTATATTTACTGCACGCAAATATAACTTTTTGTACAAATGATTACTTCAAAATGTACACATTATTTTTTATTTATAACACAATATAATGGAATGCACCAAGCAGAAATCATAATTGTACACCTCATATTATCGCTTCAATACAACTGTTCATAGACACTCACATACAACAAGCGAAATGGCAAACACACTTGGGTGTTTGAAAGAAATCTTTCCAACAGAGGAAATGAGTGATGATAACATCTCTAATGGTAAACAATTCATCTTTTAATATAGACAAATAATGTAATTTCTACAGACCTCAGTGAAATAATAATTTCTTCTTTTCTTATAGTACATAGTTTACATGAAGAAACAACACCATTGGAGGATCTAGCTTCCCCATCAGAGCAGCCCAATTGTGGAACTCCCTGCCACATACACTCAGATCCGACCAAACACTTACCGAATTCAGAAAGAACACTATCAAATGGCTCATAGAGAAAGAGTTGTAACCTATTTTCCGTCATACTAACTTAATTACAACCATATGCATTGTATTTCTATCACACAGTTAAAGATGTATAATTTAGTAAAATATGTTTAGATGTTCTTCATTCACATGCCTTGACACCTGTATTCCTTACCTTCACTCTGTAACATGAAGGTAACCTTGCTGTAACTTGTACAAACTAAGCTGTAAGTCATCTTTCAACTGCGCCCTGATAACTTCTGGGTCCGGCGCGCTTTACAAATAAACAAACACCCACATTTTATTGAATCCCAAGAATCACAAAGGCAATCTCTATCCCCATCTCTGCATAATGCAATCATGATGTTTTCTGCAAAATTGGATAAACTTAGTTATGACCTTAAGGAGCTTTTAAATTATGTTAAAAATCATGTTATTAAAAATGTTGATTATCACGGTCCTCCTTGCACCTGTCCCCCTTGTCCCCAGCAATCATCCCCATCAAATTCCCAAAATGTAATTGAGACACTTTGACGAAACTTCACTTCCTTCCTCCACTGATCATTATTGTACAGAAACTCCAAATTCTCCCATCTATGTTTCCTATTCCGATACCCCATCTCTTTCCTAAATAAATGTATTTTTTATACTTTAAATATCTTTTATATTATTCTCTCATCATTTTTTTTTAAACCCCAAATCATAGTCTGTGGACCACACGACTGTCCGGGGTGTCCTTTTTTTAAAATGGGGGAGTCCACGAACAGCGCACCATTTGCGGACATGTCCATTCTCGCATGAAGCACTTTTAATTAGTCTGTTCTACGGACAGTCACAAGCATGCTCCCTGCGTCTCCTATCCAATGGGTGTCCACGGGTGGTTGTCAGTGCTGTGGGTGTCCACGGGTGGTTGTCAGTGCTGCGGGCGTCCCCGGATGTCATCATGTGACCGCCTCGTGTGGCATGACAGCCTAACTGCGGACAGTGTCCGTGCTCTGGTGACCATCTAAAACTCAATTTTCTGTCAATGTAGGGTGTTTCAAGTTGAACGTTTATGCTTCCAGAGCTCCTAGACGCATTCTTAGTGGATCTGGCAACTTTTTACAACTTTCCAAGGCCTATCTTCAACTCGATAGTCCGCGGACAGTCACACGGTCCGTGTGCGGCTCCTCTGAAGGGGTCCACCCATTACTTTCAGTCATTCTCAATCTGGCAGTCTAGGAGAGAGCACCTTCTTCAGAGAGCTATTTGGGAGAGTGTCCATGCATGCCGTTGAGACAGTGTAAAGGAACCATAAACTATACCACTCCCTCAATATGCACATGGCGTGTGATGCACACCATCTCATCACCCATTGCTGTGCAAGATTTCCTGGATCAACACACAATTCTATGATGCTGTGGAACTCTAAGCTGCCAGGGTACATGGCACACCACAGCACAGAGCGTTCCTGGCTGTTGGGTGAGTGTAATTACCAAAGCATATGCACTGTAGAATTGGGATGGGGCATAACACACCTGAACGTATCTGCTTGTTGGGTGTGTGTAATTACCAACGCATGAACACTGTGGAATTGGGGGTGGCCATGACTGTATACATTGCATATGTGCAAAGGCAAGTCAGACACACAAATTGCATGCATGAGTTGAAGGGCGATTCTGTTTATGTCCACCTTTGAGTCAAACAACATCCTGTGCGACAAGAACCCATACAAAACCTGTGTTTCATATTGGAAACGATATATTGATGACATCGTTTTTATTTGGAGTGGTTCAGAAAATGATCTCGACCTTTTTTTCAGCTGGTTGAACAATATTGACAACATCCAGTTTACCATGGAATGCAGTAATAAAGAAATCTGCTTCCTAGACCTCAAAATTACACATGAGGACGGAATCCTGAAATGCTGCCTGTACCACAAAACCACTGCTGGCAACACCCTCTTACACTTTTCAAGTAACCATCCACGTCATCTGAGAGAACTTTTACCATATGGTCAGTTCCTCCGGGTAAGGAGGAATTGTACCAAACTTGCAGATTTTTACCAACAATCTGAGGACCTTGCAATCGCTTGATGGAAAGAGGCTACCCAAAAAAACTCGTCTCGAACGCTAAGAAAAGAGCAAGGTTCACGGATAGAGACAAAAACATTGCTCGGCAACATCCTGAACCCGACAAAGTGACCTGTGTGATCACACATGGTCCTCACACTTTTCGAATTAAGAAACCAATTTGTAAATATTGGCCCATTGTTAAATTAAGTCTGCCGGACTCCCCGATACCACGCTTTGATTTCAAAAGAGCCAAAAATATACGCGACACCCTGGTGCATTCCAAATTTAAAAACACTGCTCCAGGAACAGGTCTTTGGGACCTCAGGACGATTGTGGGACATTTCCCATGCGGTTCCTGCTCAGTCTGCCAATTTACTTGCAAAATGAAAAATGTCAACATCGGGACAAGGATTTGGAACCTGAATTCATTGACAAATTGCAAAACAAAACAAGCAATTTACTGCATCGAATGTCCGGATGGCCTACGGTATGTAGGCCAGACAAGCCGATCGGTGAATATCACAATCTCTGAGCATCAATCCCGCATCAGATGCAAAAATACATCAGCACTTTTAGTAAATCATTTTTTGGAGAACCACCATACTCCGAATGATATTAAATGGTGGACCCTAGATGTAGTTAAGGAATCTGCAAACACTACGCAGTCTTCAGCACAAAGAAGCAGGATGGATCCACAGACTCTCTAGTCACAACAATGGACTAAATGAAGATTTTTTGCCCTTAATTTGAAGCACAAGAGTCTGTTATACACAAGAAATTGGTTATTCGATGACCCTGTTTCTCTACCTGTTGTCATGTACAATTTTACAATGACATTTACACCAAGCGGAACATTCAGTGTCTCAGTTCCATTTGGTTTGTCTTTTTGTACGACAGAAGTGGTCACACAAACAAACATACTAATGCTAATTTTCAATATGTCCCACGCAACACATGAAGCACCATTGCATGATTTGTCACTAATTCCAACAATTCAAATGCATGCCGAACGTGCGTGCTCAATATATTAATACACGAGGCACGATCGTAAGACAAGTCTTTAATTTATTTTAAACAATTCAAATCATGCCCAACATACATGCTTGACTCACCCTGGGTTTTACGGCAGATGAGAAAATTGAAATCAGGTTTTTCGTTTATTTGCATATTTGAACACTACGCTATACCATCTGTCAGCGATTGTCCAATTAGACTCTGTGCTGTAGGGACACACCCTTTCAGCAACAGGAACTGACAGAATACTGAACCAATCCCTGCGCGAAGACACTAGGCAACCAGGAAATGCTGGTTTACCAATCGAACACGAAGCGCGATTGCGTGACAATTCACTAACTCAAACAATTTAAATACATGCTAAACTATCATACTTAGTTGATCCGTGGCCTATTGGCTGATGAGGAATTTGCAAACAGGTCATTTTAGTTTGCCTCATTTACTCGCAATTATTCGCATGCATGAACACAATGTAATACCATCATTCAGCGACTGCCCAATCAGATTCGGTGCTGTAGGGACACACCTTCCCAGCACCAGGAATAGACAGATGAATGAACCAATCCCTGTGCGAACATACTGGGAAACCAGGAAACGCTGGTTGACCAATCAAACACGTGCTCTACGAGACACACCCGTTGCAGCAACAGCGGTGTCCCGTCTTGAAATCGTGATTCAGCTCTTCGGTGTTGAGCAATTTTCTACACTGCCCAAAGAAAACTAAACAACTGGATGCATTGGGAGGCCGTGTTTCAACAGCTTGTTTTTCATGTCTGTTTGAAATAAAGGCAAGTACATGACTTAAGTATATAACGATGCACACTATAATAACGCCCGCTTCAGTCGGCCTTTAAGGATGATTTAACGACAACTTTGTTCTCATTTTTGTCTCCTCCTCCTTCCCCCCTTTTTTTACTCCCTGTACTGTAGCAAGTACAGCCGGCCATAATACGACACCTGCATTCAAGGTATCTGAGGACCAACAAAATATAAGATTCGAAAAATGACCCCCTTCCAAGGAGGTAGGATAAAATTAATTAAATTAATGTTTTTTTTTTTTTCCTTTAAGGAAAATTAGTCAAAGACTATCCTTTCCGATACCTGATGGACATTTTCAATCTCATTTTACAACCAATCCAAACAGCGAGTGGGTGCACCCGGGGGACGTTGTGGTCCATGATGCATTTTTCCCACCAGTGAAAGACTTCCAGCCCAAGTGATTTTCTGATTCAGTCCCTGCCCATAATCAGGGTAAGGACGCTGTTCCCACCGGGTTTTTCTCTGTTCTGTTGCAATCTAAAAAATTAGATTCATACAAGCGCCCTAGTATCTGAAAACATTCTTTAAACTTTTCTTTTCAACTCTTTCTCTGTCTGCCTCCATACAGGGTCAAGTTGTTTTTTTGTCTTTCCCGTTCCCGCCCTGAGGAAGGCTTCAGTGTAAAGTGTAATTAATCTGCCCAGCAGGGGGCATATCCGAAACGTGATATGGATGTTTGTTTCCATTATGGATAGGAAGACCCTATTTTTTTAACCTACTTCTTGAACCATTCTTCATTCAAGTTCAAACTGTATATGTTAGGTTTTCTTCCGAACACGTACACGTCGGCAGACCTGCATTTATGGAACTGTGGAACCTGTAATATTAATTTAGGCAACATGATCCTTTTCATTTTCTTTCTTTGTCGATTCATTGTTTGTATTTATCTGCTCTCAAGATTTGGGTTTCTTTAAAGAAATGTCCACCCCCCCTTTTTTTTGTTTTCAAACTTTTCAAAATCTGACACGTTTTTAAGTCTTTCTCTATGTGAATTGAGTCAAAGTTTTTTCAAATTAACTCTTTCTTACGATTATGTATTATTCATGACTGTTTTTTCAACTTTAAACATGCTTTTTCTAGAAGTGTATAAAACAATAAATTGCTTTAACAATAAGGAATGTTTCCAGTAATCATAGTGGCGCAAAATAATTGTGATATCCGCTGTTCAGGATACACACAATATTAAATCAATTGAATTTATCCCCAACATTTTTTTACATTAGCATAGTGGATACTGTAGGTTTATTAATATATATATTTTTCGCATGTCCCAATCCACTTAATCCTTAAGGGACTACCCCTACCTTACGTTTTATGTATGAGTTGAAGGGCATGACTGGCGTGTGTGAACTGGCCAGAGGGAGCATGCAAATGCTTAATAACATCAATTCTGGACTGGCACATCAAATGCACTCCATGCACCAGAATACATCACACCAATGGCACAAACCCTGCAAAAACACACTTTGCACAACACCCACCCCCTGCAGCACAGACAAATCATTCCAATACAGCCCACAACCCCACCTCACCTCACCACCACAATCATACCCCACATCAGGTAGCCAGTTCACCTGCCTGTTACAAGTGCACATACCCATATGCATGTGACATGAAGGGAAACAAAGGAGTTGGACATATGAATGGATTGGTGATATGACCATCATCCGACAGGCAAATTGAACACAGATTGGAACATGCATTTGTCTAAGCTGTTTGCAGCGTAGGGATAGGGTCATGGGGAAAGGTGGCTGTGAATGGCCGATGGGAAACCAACAATCCACCACGCATAGGGACCAAGCACATTGGCTGCATGGCAATCATTATCCTGCAAACAACTTCTATAAAGAAAGAAATCCTTAAATGCTACCTTACCATGCATAAATGCACATTGATCGTTTAGCATGATTCATATATGCACTCAAACCAATACCATTCAGCACATCATGTTATACAAAAGGCAAGTATGACTACACGCATGTAGACTTTCCCTAAATAAGAGCAATTGCAATCTGTGCACGTCAACAAACATTGCAGCTGTGACTGGTCCCCTTACCAGGCATGTTGCGCCCAGTAAGGTCAGATCTGTCGGGCACACTGACTGAGACAGGCAGAATTGTATTTAGTCAGACCAGAAGCAAGCCACCTGCTAAAGCCACCGGCACACTTTCACCTGGACACGAAAAGATAAATTCGGACTGTGCCATTCAATTGACATTAATGAATGCAGACAGTAAGCCGTCAGTTCACAGATACAACGTCTACTTATTGATACAATGCAGACGCAGCAATTTCCATTGACAATGCACATAGTACCAGGGTCATCTTTGACATATGCTATGACTTGTGCAAATTGCATGTAATAACTTGCTTTTGTAAGCGGCCAATATACAGAAAGTACCAACATGATACTGGTACCACAATAATTTTGCTCCCTTGCAGGTGATGCTGGATACCCCTTGATGCCATGGCTGATGACCCCCGTGAGGCAACCACAGAACCAGCACAAGAAGAGATACAACTGTGCTCACATCAGGACATGCTGCACTATTGAGCAGACATTTGGCTTGTTAAAGGCTTACCTTTCCACACCATCAGTATGGGGGTGCACTGATGTACAAGGTGGCCAAGATAGTTCTGGCCTGTACCATGTTGCACAATATGTGTATTAGGCGCAACGTACCACCCTCCCCCCGCCCCAAGACATGGACATGCACCCACTTGATACGGAGTATGATGACAGTGAGGAGGAAGTGCCATTGGCACATCGCAGGGATGCCATGGATGGGTGTGATGAATGTAATGCCCTGATTAACTATTTCTGAGCACATCACACAAGCACATGGCCTAGGCCAGCTACTGCACTCAGTACTGTACAGGAAATGAAACACTCACTGACACTAAATTACAAATGCCCAGTCATGATTTCTATGCAACACCAAGTCTAATGTGAAAAATGACATGCAAAACAAACATGGAAACACACCCACCACCCAAACGATGCCTCCCCTCTCACCCTCCCCAAATGGCTCTCCCCACTCCCCCTCTCCAACTATCCCTCAACAACTTGTGTCAGGTTCTCTGTGTAGTCCCTGCCAAAGACACATCCAGGGCACAAGGTTCTTGTTGGCCTATTTCCGTGCACGCTTGCCATCTGGCATGCAAATGCGTGGAGTGGCTGACAAGCGAACAGAATGACACCATGTGCTGGTGGGCACAGAACTTGCAGGCATGGAGCTGGTGGATGGTGTGTGTGCCAGCTCAGTGGGTCATCTGCCAAGGAACGCCTGAAGGCAAATGCCATGGTCTTGGCTATTGAGGACATAATAATGTGGCCCTAGCATGCCCTCCTGGCCATCAGGACGATGGGAGTTGTGGCACGTCCAAGGGCATTTGCATTTCACCGGCCACTGGTCTGTACATTCTCCTGCATCAAGTGCACCACCTGGAGGTGCTGCTGCACTAGGGCAGTTAAGGCATTCAGACGTTCCTCGATGCGGCGTAGTCTGCCATCCATTTCCCTGACACTGTGGGGGTGTTGTGGGCTCATCGGGCTGAATACTGCAGGCTCGCTGCTGTGGTCGCTGGTCTCCCCTGTGTCGACTCCAGCTTTGTCAGCTATGTCCTCTGCACTTGATTGATGGGCACATGCATGTGGCTGCTGTGGTGGTGGTGGTGGTGGTACTACAGCAGTTGGGGTGGGTAGGATGGCCACAGCTGTGGTCACAGTGATGGTTGGGGCTGGCGGGATGGCCACAGCTGTGGTGACTGTGGCAGTTGTGCCAGTGGAGGCTGCAGTATCCTGGCTGATGGACCATGGTGTCCGGTGGCAGCGGCGGCTTGTGCCCCTTGAGGTGCTTGCATGGTCCACTTCATTGTCAGATTACGTGCATGAGGGAGTCAGAAAGGCATGTTGTCAGTGAACAAGGTGGATTAATGAAGCACAGATACATGCATTATGTTGGTCGTGGTTGTGCTGTGTCGGGGACATGGCATGGTACATGGCATGGTGCAAACATGCTTGAGTTATGCGTACTGAGCTGCAGGGTGTGTGATGTACATGCTAGAGTAGTTTGCTAGGAATATTGTTGTGGTGTACTGCCACTTGCTGGGTACAGTGTCAGGGGGGGGCGTTCACGCTGTGGGATGTTGGGGTGGGGAGGGGTGTGGTATGGATGGGGCAAGCATAGGCTTGCTGCCTGTACCAGTTACGGGGACAGTTGTGGATTTGTGCTCAGGGGTCGTGCTGGCTGGGACGAGGGGGACACATGTTGACTTTGTGTCCAACGGTGGTCATGTGTGAGTGGAGATGTGGCTTAGCACTGCTGTGAATTGGTGCTAGTGGAAGCACAGCGGACACACATGCAGTACGCTGTGGCAGGGTGATGTGTGTCTGTGTGAGCAGAGATGCATGTTCAGTTGGCAGTACAGGGTGCCGGTGCTGAGTTCTACGTGTATTAGTGGGATGGGTCATAGTTTGGAGGCCAGGATGTATGTCCATGTATGCACCCAGGATGTCTTTTTCTTGGGGGGCATGCAGGGTGTTTTTGGGGTTGTGGACAATACAATTCTCATTTCTGTGATATGTTGGTACAATAGTGGGAGCAGGGTGGCCAGAAATGTTGATTATTACATTGGAGTTAAGTGTACTCACTGGCCTCTTCAGGTGTCCAGTCTCCAGCCTCCACAGCACCGACCCCTTCAATTGACTCTAGGTGCAGCACACTGCTGCACATTTCCTCCCAGGGCATCAGGCATATTGGGGAAGTGCTCATGCTGCCTTTGGCTATGCCCTGTCTCTACTGGGCCGAGAGGAGATTCCGTACCCTCAGATGCAGGTCGTCCCATCGCTTGTGGCAGTCTTGTACTGTGCGTGGGGTTGTGCTGGCTTCCGACACCTTCCGGGCCGCCTCCTCCCAAATTATCTTCTTGTGCAGCTGGGTTTGCCTGCACTGGTCATTACTGAAGTGCTCTGGTGCATGCTGGACAATGGTATCCATAAGCATGTTGTGCTCAGGCCCAGAGAAGTGTGGCTTCCGCTTGCAGGTCTCACACACTCTAGATGACAAGCTACTGGTGCAATTTGTCTGGTCTGGAGGGGTGGATGTTGCCTGTGGTTAGAGGATTGAAATGATTGTGTTTTTGTAATGCCCGCCGGCGAGTTTCCTGTTCTGGCGATCACTTTGTTTCCGGTCATGGTAATTGTGGTATCACTGTTTCTGGTGCCTCTGTGTCCAGCACTGTGATGTCTGATTCAGAGGCACTGGCACCGAGGATGAAGGTGTTGTCAGTTTTTGGGAAGTTTGATGGTGTTTCCATGATGCCGGTACCACCGTTTCCGGCATACCAGAACCCGCGTGCCCGACAACCCGTTATCATCCAGTGATTCCGAAATCGCAGGTTGACGGAAAAGGTGGCACCGGCATGATTGTAACTAGGAATACTTACCGGCATACTTGTAATGAGGCCCACTGTGTCTTATCTGCAGCTCTGTGATTCACTTCAGAGCATATGTTAATATATCATGCTGTTATTTTTTTTAAAAAAAGCCTGACTATGGAGTTGCTCCATATATAACAATAGTGCAATTTAGGTATTTTGCATCACAAAGTTATTTGCCACTTGGCTTACTTATGGCAACTTATTCTAAAGTCGCTTCCGTGGTGACTCCAAGTATCAAAGGTTGATGATGCTCCTTGCCATGTCCTTTTCTGGGAAGTCCTTTCTGTTGCTGCAATCCATATGCAAATTCAGAGGGTTGTATGTATTGTGCCGAGAGCGCCTGGACAGAGCTCTAATAGAGGAGTCTCCTGTAGCTGTAATGATTCTGCAGGTTTTTTTTTTGTTTGTTATGTGTTTAAACGCCATCTACCACTAACGTTACCAAAAAAGTAGATGGGGCCAGGGGTGGGTGCACGCACTGCATTTGAGGGGTGGGAGGGCAGCAGGACTTTTTTAGTGGCTCCCCACCCCCCACTCTTGCAATGCTGGGTACTCCGCTGACTGCATCTCTTGTATAGTGAGCACTGCTTACCTTACCCATATATAACCAGTTTGAGGTGCATTGAAATGTATGTTGCTTTGGCTCTAGCCACATGCTTGGTGCACTATTTTTACGGCGGAAATGCGTGACAGCGCAAGAGTGCCAGTGTTACCTGACTCTTATTCAGGTTTTTTTTTTCTTTTTTGTAATGTCATTTAATTTTGCAATGAGTATTCTTTTATATTCCGTAACACGATGGTTTGTGCTCAGGCACAAGTAGCTGTTCTGTGGCATGCTGCAGAAAAAAGCAGATTGGGTTGCCTTTGACCGATACAAATGATTTGAGGCTGTACTTCGCACATGACGTCCAAATCCTTTTTGTGTTTGCACATGCATGTTTCACAAGTTCCATGAACTTGTGAAAAAACATATCTTCGTTTTGTTTCAGACAGCAACCATTTCCTGACTACATTCTTAAACATAACGGCCTCTTGCAGTTCGGGTATTGTTTTCTAATCAATAGTGCAATTCATCCATTCAGGTATTTGTGGGGGGGGGGGAGCACATGCAGCTCCGACATCAGGAGTTGCAAATTGATTTCTGGCATCCAAATTCTTGTCACATTCTTGCCATTGGCCTGCAAAAGCATCCATCTGAAAGGAAATTAGTTAATTGTCTCATGGGGATAGCTCAAGGGCAAAGTTCGCCTTGGAAGCAAGACGATGCTGAGCAAACATAGGTTCAATCCCCGGGTCCAGGCCTGAAAGCTCTGGGTATTAAGCGCGTTATAAATAACCAATTATCATATCACCTATCAATTAGGCGCACAAACCAATGAACAAAGCATTCCGAAGAGTTGGGCTGGTCCTGCATGAAACTTCAGATTTTGTGAAGTCTTGTGTCAAATGCAAAGGAATGATATGATATGGTATTTTATTCATATCGCGCTCATACACAGTTGTTTCAGAGCGCGACAAGGCAAGGGAGGGTAACTGGGGAGAACAAAAACAACGATCTTACTAGGCCCAGTAGTAACAGTGCAAGTGCAGGGGAGAGGGAGGCGGGGAAAAGTGAATGGAAGGGGGGAGAAGTGGAAAGTGCAGAGCAAAGGAAAAACAGGATAGATAATAATAAATAAATAAATAATAAAATCAACAGAAGTGGTAGTGCAGCCAGTAAATGGCAAGTGCTGAGTTTAAGGCAGCAGGCAATGCTAGATACAAGGGTGAGGAGCCTGCCTCGCAGGGATACAAGGGTGAGGAGCCTGCGTCGCAGGACCTTTGGGATGGAGAGATGGGTACTGTGTTGTTGGGCTCTTCGATGCATTCATCATACAGGGCACTCAGAGACTAGAAACCAGCCCTGATGACGGCCAACGAAAAATAGAATGTGATAACTGTTGAAAAAAAGCTACATGGGTAAAGCCAACAGTTTAGGATTTTCAATATGCAGACAAGTTCCCACAATTCATATGTTACACATTCGAATATTTTTTTATTAAAATCTTAGACGAATTGTCACAATAAAATGAATTACATCTTACTATTGATCATCATATTTTCTCTGCACAACCAAGTAATAATAACGAGCTACCTCTTGTTTTTACCTTTTCCATACAAATGAAAGCAAGCATTGCAATGCAGTTTGGGCGTTTGTCTAGGCTTTGGCAAGGTACTTGCCAAGCACTGTCGTAGTGGTATTAACCGCCCATCGATGATAGCAATTGTAAATTGGTGCTAGTTCCTGGGTATATAAAAGCAGGGCATAGCAAATGCATAATACTTTATAGGCAAGCGAAAACTGTTGGCTTTGCCAATCCTTGTTTTTAACAGGACTTCAGTAAAGGACATGCATTGCGCTTATGAATCGTCCGGTTGAAGGCAGACCTGGCTAAGACATTTTCAGTACGCTAGTAGCAGGTTTCCAACTCCAATGAAGACATTAGACATTAACTCTCAGAAGACTGCTTTGAAAAAACATTGGAAGGCACTTCGAACACAATGTTTTATGGAAAGTCTTGAGAAAGCTAGCTCAAGGAGATCCCATGAGGATGTGTTTTGGGCGGGGCAGGAAGTGGGTGGAATGGCTGTAGGGATTAGCCTGCCATGGGTGGGTAAATAACCAAACAACACCGACAAGCTTTGTGGTCCCTCATATGCCATTTCTCCCTAGCTATACTCTAATGCAATAGTTTCCGCTTATAGGTAGTGCTTTAGCGCCACCTAATAGCCACAACTAAAAATAAAACACCATAATTCAGGGCTATGTGTTGTAATGGTGTATTCCTTAGAAATCAAATGGCTGAAGGCACCCTTGTTTAAGACATTTTTATTACACCAGAAACTGCATGATAGCTGCAATTAACTAATTTCCTTTCAGACAGATTCTTTTGAAGGCAAATCGCAAGAATGTGACAAGAATTTGATGACAGAAATCATTTGCAACTCTTATGGCGCTGCAGCATATATCTCCCCCTCAGGGGAATTGCTAGGGGGGGGCTAAGGGGGCTATAGCCCCTGATCTTTTGGTTGTAGCCCCGGATAGCCCCTAGTCCCAACAATTCCAACATCAGCTTAGCCCCGGGTCTTTTCCAGACCTAGCAACTCCCCTGCTCCCCCTCCCCCCACAAATGCCTGAAAAAGTGCCAAGGCCACATATACACCCTCTATCTGGTCTCGGGAGGATAGCTCAGCGGCAACGTGCTCGCCTTGGAAACAAGACGACATGGAACAACACGGGTTTGATCCCCGGTCCGTGCTTAGAAACCTCTGGGTATTAAGTGCGTTATAAATAACCTATCATATCATACTAATAGCTTGTTCACACACAGCAGACTAGAGTTGCCACAATGAGCCCAAAATTAAAAAACTCAGAGCAGACATGAAAACTCTGCCACATGAATGCACCTACACACTGAGAACTCCCAGGCCCAAACATTCATGTTACCCGGCCACTGAAGAGGGAGCCCCAGGACGTGCAGCTGCTGGTACTGATGGAAAAACACCCAGAACCACATAGCTGCCCTAAGCCACGACCCCCAGCACCCATACACAGATGCCTCTTTTCTAGAATCACATTTTCTGAACAATTGGGAAGAAATGTGGACTTTTTTATGTGATATTTCTAAAGCTCCATTGGACATACTTGCCAACCCTACTGAGTTAAGTGGTAAGCTACTGCTTTTTAAGCATTCCTACCGCCTACAGATTTGGGTGACAGATCCTACTGCTTTTTACAGGGGCAGGTAATTTATGTGACTACAAGTCAGGCTGCAGGACAAAGCATGTAAGGCATTAGTTTGTCTGTGCGGTGGGCCAGTAAGTGATTACTTTGAGTGATGGACTCAGACCAGTCCACTGACCTGACAGCTACGTGACTCTGTCCTGCACTCTTGTCGGGACTGGCCTTAGGTCAATCACCAGGGAAGGCAAGTGGCAGAGCGTAACACCATCACACAGCATCTGCCTATCAGACTGGGGAGGGTATCAGTCTCCATGTTGTTCAGTTATTCATCTTCCACTGCAGGAAAAACAATGTATTGCCCATGCTGCTGCTACAGAGCAGTGGCAAACGTTGCCTACCAGCTGGGTGTGATTTCCTTCTGTGAAGGTAGGTAATTGAATAGTGTGTTAACTTGCCATTCAGAATCATACATTTTAAACATTTGAACATCTTTCCATGTTGTGCTGATTCATTGGTTGTGTATTTTAGAATGCTCCAGTGGTGCCAACAATGTATTTTTTATATTTTCCTGTGACGTCATTGTTTTGTGACGTGTTATTTTTGAAAATTAAAAAATCCTACATCTTTTTGGTCACATAAGGTTGGCAAGTATGATTGCATACTCTCGGATGAGACGGACATACTGGGCGAGTACTGCGTGGGGGTGCCCCAGCTCCGAGACTTGAGGTCGCCAGCCAGTCAGTGAGCAGCTGCAGGAGGCAATTACCTTCTGCCATGAATGTCTAGGGCTGACCCCAGACCGGTGCCCTGGAGGTCAAAGGCTCGCTCACACCGGCCGGACCTGTACATTCCCCTCTGTAGCCTCGCGACCGCAGGTGATAGATTTCTGTGAACTTCGATGACCTCCAGCAGCACTGCTCGACAGCCACGCTGAAAGAAATTGAGCTGAAAATGAACACAGGCCACGCGTGATGCGGCTTCGATATGGAAGCAGAGGCCAGGTCGGTTTTCAATCTCTTGAAATGTGCTGTCAGTTTTATCAACCGGTATTTATAGAAAAAGCAGATATTATTTGGTGGCTATGGGTTTAATACAGCCTTTCAACCTGCCCCCATAGCAACACATACAGACCCTCTTACAAAATGCGATCTCGTTTAGTTGTAGTTACCTTCGATCGATTATTTATTTGTCGAAATGAGTGAGCCAACATTTTACGGCTGTTATATCCCTGTTGTACCTGCTGTAATACACGTATAAGGTTCCCTTAGTATAGCTCACATTGTGAACATAACCAGCTCTAGGTGTCTGTGTGACTAATAGGCACTATTTAGTGAGACATTTACCACAACGGTGGACGGTTCGACGTCCATGTGCCTGGGAACTGCCAAGGTGTGGCTGTTTGTAGCTCGATCCATTCCGATCTCTAAGTGCTTATCCAGACCTGGTTTTCACCTTGGCCTCTGGTATTCGAAGTCTGAGTTTGATAACTTGAAAAGCAGAACTACAAGTCCTAGAATGTGAGAAAACAGATAGGACTGGATAAGCACCTACAGACTGGAATGGGGCATGTTGGCAATACGCTTTCCTCGTTTAATAGTTGGGCTCTCGGATGAGAGCGCCAACACTGGTTCCAGTTGGGGGGCCCTGGAGGGGAACACGAAGCATATCCCCCCGGGGAGGTTTTTGGCGCTGCACACGGCCAGCGAGTGGTCGTGGGGGGCAGAGCGCCTCCTTAGGGTCTGTTAGGGCAGGGAACGTTCGGGAGGCAGGCGACAGTTGGACTTGATGATTGTATCAGTCCTGTCGCCTGCTCCCGAGCCTTCCCTGAGTAGCTGGGCCTGCGGTGCGGCAGGTTAGCGTAGGTGAGAGGGACAGGGTTTTAGAAGTTGGGGGAGGTTAGTCATAGTTAGTTATAAAAAAAAAAAAAGAATCTTAATTAATTTCAGAATTGTGTTATAGCCGGGGGTACCGTAGATAAGGTACCCCCTCTTACGTGTCAGGCTCTGGTTCCCGTGGTCCGTGTGCGGGCGTAGGGGTTTGTTCTTCCAGTCACGGCATTGGGACGCAGCATTTTCGGCCGGTGCTGCAGGGAGTGGGGGGGTTTCGGTAGGGTGCAGGGGAACGCGGGCCGTTGGGAGTGGAGGCGGGTTCAGCGGGCATTTGTGTTCTGTGCCTTCCCGCGCACGGGTTGTTTGATGGGGGAGCTCCCGGTCCCGTGTGGTTTCGGCTGTGAGGGAGGAAGGCTGCGCGCAGTGGCCGTCGTGTGACAGAGGGGGCAGTGTGCTCCCATTAAAGGGGCCGCGTCCATTTGTTGTTTTCAGGTGCGGTTCGGCTTACACGCCGCCAGGAGGCAGTGTGACACGGGCGCATCTCGGCCCCTGTTAGTTGGGCCTCTGGTTTTTGGGGGGGCTTTCTGTGGCTGGTGGCACCTTATTGCCAGGTCTGGGGGTTAAGGGGTTGCCGGGGCTTGGCCTGTAATTTTAGGGGGTTAATTATAGGGAAATAAAAAACAAAAAAAGAGAAATTGTTTAATTAATAATAATTTGAAGCATTCCATTGGGGAATCCATATTAACGTTTTGGTGTGGCGAAGTGCTGATTTACTAGGTTCAAGGTTAGCTGTTTAATTGGGTATAGGTCCACGGGTAGTTTTGGCTCGGGGGCTTAGGTTTTGCTCGGTAAAAATTTCAAGGGGTTACATATATTGTAGTGCACAACAAGATTAGTAGTGCAGTATGGTGGGGACAGTGGGGGAGGTCACTGGTGGAGAGGTCACAGGGGAGGAGGAGATAAGTGGCGGTATGCCACAGCGTAGAGCAGTGGCAGATGGGGCTCTTGCGGCAGTGGTGGCTTGCACCCCCGCGGCGGGGAGAGGGGAGGTGTGGGAATCCAGGGGCAGGAAGTTGAGAAGGGAGATAGACAGGAGGGCGTCCGGGGGAGAAATTATTTCGGGGGGGCAGCCATTGAGGGAGGGAGTGAAGGATAGCCCTAGGAAAGGGGGTGTGCTCAAAAGGAGGTGGCTCAAAGGATCCAGAGTGGGGCCAGCGAGGGGGGGGAGAAGGGGGGGACAGGGCAGAGGAGAGGAGGGGGTAAATACCTGCAGAAGAGTGCAGGTGGGAGAAGGAGGGAGAGGTCCCCATCAATTGAAGAGGTTAGAGTGGGGTGCGGAACGCCCCCCCCGGGTAGTAGTGAGGGCGGAGGGCGCGGCTTAGCCCCCTCTGGTCAGGTGGAGGTAGAGGGTTTTAGAACGGCCCCTCCTCAGTCACCGCAAGGAGAGCCTAGAGGGTGCAGCACGGCCCCTAGCGATGAGGATTCCAGGGTGGAGGACGGAACGCCTCGCCCGAGAGAAGAGGACCAGGCAGGGGTTTCCGCGGCCCCGCTGAGAAAACGTCAAAAGAATGGCGGGGCGGACGCCCCAGGCTCGCAAGAGGAAGATCAACTCAACTCGGGCATGAGCTCGCATCCGCAATGATATTTAAGGGGCGATGAAGTGGGGTTGGAGGATTATGTGGGGCATTGGGGGGTAGAAGGTTATAGGGTGGTAAGGGAAAGGGGGGAGGAGAGAAGAAGTTTGAGGTGGGATCTGGGAAAGCAGGTGCAGGGTGGTTGGGGGGCAAGAGGTCGGGGGAACTATTGGCTGGGTAAGTCTGCTGACATGTTTTGTCCCCGCAGCAGGAGCCCTCTAAGAGAGACGAGGAGCATCGGTGTGGACGCCAGACCGCAGACGGCCGGCGTGGAAAGAGGTGAGCGGGAAAGGGAATGGTCATCTGCATGGCAGAGAGGGGTCGAAAGGGGGGTGACGGGAAAGGAAGGGGCTGGTTTGCAAGGGTTAGGGAAAGAAGTTGGTGTGCAGGCCATTGGAGCCTTGGGGGTTGAGAAGAGCATTTGCTCAGTGGAGGTCCAAACGGACAAGGTGTTGGAGCCATTGGTGCTCGAGGTGCAAGCTGAAAAAGGAAAGGAGGTTGAAGTGAAAGGCAAGGAGAAAAAACTGCCATACATGGGGATAACAAAACCGTTGGGGGCGCACTTGATGGCAGCGACCAGGGAGAAGATTCAGGCAGGGGAATTTGTAGATGTTTTTAAATTGCTCCATAGGGAAGTGCGAGCAAAGGAGGGGTCTAAGGAGGAAGAGAGGGAACTGGCTTCGCGCCCAAGGGTCCCGGTGACTATTGAGAATTGGACGTCGGTATTTATCATATATGCCAGTGTTTATTGTGAAAAATTCCCGGAGCGTTGCGTGGCCCTGCTTAAATACATGGACGTCATTAGGAAGGCTTTCACGAGTTTTGGGGGTTTTGCCTGGGTAAGGTATGATGAGGAATTCAGAGCGAGAATGGCGGAGGACAGTCAGGCGGTCTGGGGGGAGATAGACATGGATCTTTGGCTGCAATGGATGGCTCCAACAAGGCCTGCCCCGACATTGCACACAGCAAGTGGGCTGCCTGTGCCTTTCCGGCCCTTTCTTGGTCGCCCTGCCCATGAGGGGGTGGGGGGAGGAGGCAGAGGACAGCCCTCGACAGCATGTTGGTCGTTCAATAAAGGAGGCTGCACGAGGTGGATGTACAAATTTAAACACGAGTGCAGCAGGTGTGCGGGTCGGAATCCGGTTACGGATTGTTTTCAGGCAGGAGACAGTGGGTCACGGCGAGGAGCGGGGCAAGGAGGTGGGGGGAAGGACCGCATGCCAGGTGAATTGGGGTGTGCTGGTAGGTCGGGCTCAGTTTATCGGATAAGGAGGTGGGGCACAAGGTTTGATGAAGGTTTTGGGGGCGAGTTAAAGGGGGTAGGAGAGGGGCGAGGAGGAAGAATCAAAGGTAGGGGAGGGCCGCAGGGGGGTGTAACTGTGGAAATTGTTAAGGAGTGGTGGCCGTCGTTTGGAGGGCATGGTTGACGGTGGCGAAGCCCTCACGCTTGCCGCACGACAAGGTGAGTAAGCTTCAGAATGCATGGACGGAGGTGCGGGAGCGCCTCTGGTGCAGCAGGGGGAAGTGATGAGATGGGTCTGCATGGACGTGGGTGCACTAGGGCCCCTGGTGCAGCTGGGGAAAAAAGTGAAGCAAGGGGCTGGAAGAAGAATTTATGTGGAATGGTCTGCATGGACAGGGGCGCAGGTTTGTTGGCCCCTGGTGGAGAGGAGTAAGGCAGAAAAGGGGCCTGCATGGACGGGGGTGCACCAGGGCCCCTGGTGCAGGTGGGAAACAGGGGTAATGGTCGCAAGGAGCTTGAAGAGTGGTTAAATGGAAGGGACTGCATGGACGGGGGTGCAGGTTGGCCCCTGGTGCAGTGGCGAGGGGAGTAAGAAAGTAAAGGGCCTGCATGGACGGGGTGCACGCGGGCCCCCGGTGCAGGGGGGGCAACGCAGGGCCAAATGAATAAGGTGATGGAAGGTGGGGGGCAAGGGTGAGCAGGAGGGTAATAGTTTAGGGGAAAAGGGGGGGCTAAGTGGGTTTAGGTGTATTGTGGAAAGGTTAGGTGAAAGGGGCGAAATATAGGGGGACAGGTAGGAGAGGACCTTGGGTGTTTCCGGAGAGGGTTAAGGAGATGGCCAGAAAGGATAGGGTACTGAGGAAGGTGTTACTAGTGGTGCGGGAAAGGTTAGGAGGTTGGTAACTCATTCTTTTAGGAGGGGTGCAGCAGCTGAGGGTAGCAGGCAGGGCTATTGAGAGGAGTAGGTGAATAGGTTGGGACGCTGGGAGTAAGGGAGATACAAAGGGTATGCCAGGGACGGGTCAAACGGAATGTCGTTATAACTATGTTTCAGAAGGTAGCAGGAGTGTTGCATTTATTAGGATGTTGTTGATTTGTAAGTGATTTTGTAATTTCTTTTTCAGATGCTGCTAGGAGATACGGTCAGATGTCAAAAATCTGTTTTTTTGACATTCTAGGGTTAAGTGGGCGGGGTAAGAAGTGGCGAAAAGGGTTGTTGGCAGGCAACTGGGGTGCAACTATAAAGATGTTGTGGTAAGATGGTCCGGGTTTGGGGGGCTGGGCTGGGATCAGTCGCTTCCTATGTTGGCGGGGTTGAGGGAAAACTATAGGCCTCCAGTTGGCGGGGTGTTAGTCTTGGTGGGGAAAATGATCTGGTAAGGTATACGGGTGGGGCCCTTCTTAGGAAAATAAAAAGGGTTTTTTGTTAGGGGTCTGACAAGTGTGGCCTCAAGCAACTGTAGGGGGGACTAAGTGTTTGCCACAGAGAGTTGGGAGGGGAGCGAAAAATGAGGGTCCGATAGAGCGGGCAAGGAAGGGGATAAACAGAGAGATGGTAGAATGTTGTACATCAGTGTCAGTACAGGTTCTGGACCGTAAGGAGATGGTTTAGAAAGGACTGATGAGATTTAGAGAGGATGGGAAAACTTTCCGGTTTGGGGAACAATCATTATCTGGCGGACTGGAGCTCTTGGCTGGGAGAGTGGTTGAGGAGTGGGAGGTAGGAAAATTGGTGGGGGGGGCAGAAAGAACACCTCGGGGGAGGGTTTTTCTGGTGCCGGGGGCATGGCCCCTTTTGATGTGGGGGGAGGGAAGCACAATGGGGGAATGACACGGGAAAGGATGGGGTGGCGCTGTTTGCACAAGCGGGCCACCACGGGGGAACAGGTATTGAGCCTGGAGGGGCATGGCCCCGGGGAGAAAGCGGAACGCCTGGAAAAGGGGTAAGGAGACGGTAGGGTCCAAGGGATAGTTAGGGAGGAAATGGCTTTATTTAATTATTTAATTGTTGGGGAAAAATGGAAAATGTTTAATTATTTAATTGGTTGTTTAAAATATTTCTTTAGTTTGTAAGGCCATGGAGCCAGGTAAGCGTTTAATTGTAAGCTTTGGCCTGTCACATTAAAGCGACCTTTTCCACTTTTAAATGAGTCTGGGTTTTTGTGCAGTAAGCCAAAAAGTGCCAATTATGCGAGTATTTTTTGTTAAACGGTTTCCGGCTTTCCTTTGGGACCTGAATGGACATTTCCAACTTATTTGCCATAGCATACCAAATAAATCTGTAGACGGTAATGAACCGTGACCAGACTTGTACAGCTGACCTAAAGATGACATGCTCTCCAGGGCTGCACCGAGTTACTGAGTGGCCCTGCCTACTGAGACGAAGATCCCTGGGTGAGCTCCGGAGTGGGAGTTGCAGGGAGTCACGGGGCCATGCCCCACCATCCACCGTGTGGTAATGTATGCATAGGTGATAGCAGGGTACTGGAGCATACAATTGTCTCGGGCACCAAAGCAAAAGTGGCCCACAGTCGCAAATGGCCAGTGGTGGAAATGGAAAAAATATGGTGGGTGATCCCACAACACAAGGGCCGGGGTGGGGGAGGAGTTGGGGGCGGGGCGGTGCCTGAGGGGGCGTGGTCTAGAGGGGGCAGGGCTCGTAGTTGACATCCAGCAATGCTGGAATACGTAAAAAAAAAAATGAAAAAAATGAAAAAACACCTGCAACGGCAGCATTGCTTTTTACCGCGGCTTTGGCACTGGTGTGTAATGCACAATGCTCGCTACATGTTCAACTGAAAGGAATCAGTTGTGCATGTAGCAAGCATTGTGGATTACACACCAGTGCCAAAGCCGAAGTAAAAGGCAATGCTGCCATCGTGGGTGCTTTGTTTTTGTTTTTTAAGTAGTCCAGCGCGGTTCATGGGCTAGGGCGGCTGACTCTGGCTTGATCTCGGATCCCCCGAGAGCCCGCCCACTGACCAGCACTGCAAATGGAAATTCTTTCCTTTTGTGACAGACTGTTTGAATAGTACCCAGTTGCAGGAGTGTTCTGCGAGTGTTGTTGGTGTTGAACCCCAGTCTTTTCACTGTTTCTATTGCAGCAGGAGTCAGCAATATTTAAAACAACATCCCGGACGTGGAGCATCGCAGGAGTGTTGTGCGAGTGTTCTTTGGTGTTCCTTGGGCTTCCTGGCATCGCAGCAGAAAATACTTGGCTACTCAGCAAAATCAATGTGGTGCTGACTACAACGAAGGAGCCGCGACATCGCTTCAAAAAGCAGTGAAATACTGCAAATCATTGGTTTATTTGGAATACAGTGATCCAAACATTGATATTCCCTTCCGAGAGTGTGAGGAGTATTTCCAATGTTCTCGCTGAGCCCTGACATAGACTCAGCCTGAAATTGCATGTTGACTCCAGATTTCAAGAACCGGGAGATTCAGACAAAAGGAATGCAAACAGGGACTGCTGTGCTGTGACACGTTGTGGGGCGAAGTGGTACATGATATCAGCGGAGTGAGGGACAGGAAGAAATCTACTTTATGGTGAGCGAACAGTGTGTCGGTGGTAATTTCGGGGTGATTAGAAAACCAGTGTGATTGACTTTAATAGTGAAACAATTTTAGAGAACGGACACAGTCATAAGCAATCTTTAGCCGCTATTACAACAATCAAACCTAATTACACCCTAAATATTAAATTCAGAACCCAAACCCAGAAATTGAATTATACAATACACAAGAAAAAGAAATGTGGCAGTAATAGCTGCATCACTAGCTAAAAACAGACAAATCACATCATTGACAATGATTTCACAGGGCATCATTAAAAACACAGTGGAGCCAAACAAAATAAGCTGCTAAGAACTACCGCAATGGCACGCCTATATAATCTAAGAAGTGGACCATTGTGGAATTAATAAGCATATTCAAACTCCTGGTGCCAAAACAGATACAAGAGAACTTCAACAATGGGCCCCTCATCAGAGACCAACAGTTTCCTTTGAGCTTGGGGCAAAACATATGGGAGAGAACAGCAACAATCGACACCCAACCAATTAGGCTCCAAAAATGAACAAGGAAGGAGTGAAGAATATACTCTGTTGGCTACTACAGTGAAAAAAACATAATGGAATTCTTCCCTAAATCAAAAGGTCGTAGTCTAGGAGATGTTGAATATCTGGATGCAGAAGAAGACAACCTGCAACCCAATTAATTACTGTATATGAAAATGTATCCCCCACCAACTCAAAAAGTAATAATATTGGAAGATGATGATTCAAACTATCCACAGCACTCTCCAGAAACGTCATATGAATTAAATTCAGTGTCAGAAGTCAGAGTGATATTACAAGAAAAACAGCATAGTATTCACGGACAGCAACTGGCAATTAATCAATTAACAGCAAAGCCTCAAGGAAACTGAACAAACTCAAAGGCAGCGCAATCCTCTCGGCCTTGATTTATGTCCCAAATTCTCATGTAAATGTGTTTGAGATGTTGAAGGGAGAAGTCCAAACAGATACAAGCATCCTAATGGAACTCACTAAGGAAGTGGATGAGTATCACAGTTCTCTAGTAGCACTAAGAGCAGCCATAAATTCATCAGTAAATTATGAATTAAAAATGATAAAAGGCCTATCGATGGTTACCTAGGAATTGGGAAGGGACTTGTTATTTGGTTATACTTTTCCCTGGTGTATTTCTCTCCAAAACCTCCGAAATATGAAAACTATCCAGATCAAGGCCTCGGCGAGATGATACTACAGGACTGATTGCAGGCGATATAGCAAAATCGTTTTTACCATTTTGGGGACAAGCAATAAATTCATGGAATATAAGAAAATTGTCCAGGGTGTTAGAAAAACCAATAAATGAAACTACAGATATACTCTTATAATATGACACTGGAGGAGAAAGCAATTACATTAATGACACTTCAGAATAGAATGGTCCTTGATATAGTACTGGCTGACCATGGAGGTGTGTGCAAAATCGTGGGGTCAGCATGCTGCGTATTTGTAAGCGACTCCTCCCCCACGATATTTGAAGCAATTAAGAAATTGCACGTCTTAAATTCCGATATTCATGTCCTCACAATGTAGCTGGAATCTGAATATAGGTTTATGCAATATTGATCACAATACTTGGAATCCTTATGTTCTGCGGTTGTTGCATACAATGCCTACCTATCCTCTGCTCCCAAGTTGCAAACGAATGTGCCGACGCTATAGAATTGAAACGTCCACACGTAGTAAATAAAGGTGCACAACACGAAAGTGAAACAATCAAAGAATTCATGGCAATCAATATTTCTGATGACGATTATAGTAGTATGGGTAATTCAGAAGCAGACACATGGTCAGATGAAAATGCAATGTATGGATGATGCTATTGGCTTACGGCCAAAAGGAGGGTTTGTTAGTCCAGAAACGACCCTATAGTATGTATATCATGTTGGTCAGAAACCAATTGAATCTTGCGTGATACATCGCCAGCACGGAATCGTCAATGTATTGAGAATAACCAGAGGGCGTCCATTTTGTAAAATATCCACCATTTGCTTTTTTCTTTTTCTGTAAAACCGCTTTGCGAAATGTATTCTATACTTCAAACTCATGCACGACGCGAGGCCACGGCCTGAATGCTGAATGATTAACACAGACAGGAATGTTAGACGATACAGAAATACATTGTTTTCCTCCCTCACAAAGTCTTTGGAGGCGACCAGAAACTGCATATAATCAGCGGCCCAGGTGCCGGCATGTCTCACAAACTCTGTAGGAATAGGCAGTTAAAACATGAATTATATTCTTTCTAGCGGTACTCCTTCGCGGAGAATGGTATTTTCTGCCTCAGAACTGTCTGACCTCTGGTACATGCATAGAAACGCACAGATAACATGTTAAAGAATGTCTCTCCTACGAACATGATAGCCTTGCTGTACTAAGAACTCTATGTTCTCCATAACAAAGAACTGTCTCTGCCACTGTTGCTAGAATAAGTATATTTAGACTGAATGAGGACTTGTCATAATGTGTCATAATTGTCATGATTGTCAATCATCGAACCCCAGCCTAAAAGATACACTATGAGCGGGTCGAATTGCCTTCTAAAAGATTGCATGTCATGTATAAATATTACTGCTTGAGCGTTACTCGCTCTCTTGCGTCTCTCGAGGTCTGGGTACACACATTGCTAGACGTTAGACCCCAGTCGGCTGACTGAGAATACTTTGAAAAAAAACCAGACTTGTTTGGAAAAACGAACCTTGCGTCTGTTGTGTCACTAGCATATGGTGATTGTGCCTTAGTTTCCATATGAGGGGTCTTTACGGCCTAGTACTGTGGCAATTATTTGTAATGATGAACATTACCGCTGTGTCCTCTACTAACATTACCCCGACCCGAGTAGGAAGGCCTACTGTGTCAGATGGAAGGGGAGACACTGCTGCCAAGGTAAGGAGAGGTAAGCACAGTGTTGATGCAGCCATGAAGGGAGTAAACATATACCTCACAGCTGCAGCACTGGTAACCAACAACATGTGATGTAAACACATGTACAAGGTTGGTAGGGACACCACCGGGGAGAGCTGCTATGTCTGCTCTTTAATCTCCTATGCAATGAATGCCTCGAGAACATTCATTGCAACTGAAATACCTTCAGCAAAAGCACAATGCTTGATGTATCTTGCAATGTTCCAAACGCGAAGAAGATTCTAAGGGAAGACAGCAACATTGAGATGAATGTCAAAGGAGACGTTCCCCTATAAAGACAATTACATCAAGACATTAGCCATGATGAACAATTACTGGCAACTCCATGAAGCGCTGCAATACATAACGGATGGACCAGAAAAGGGAGACACCAAGACGATCACATTGGAGGACTTGCCATGTCCATTGACAAGAGTGAAGGAAGTAGTAGGAGAGCCTGGTTGCTGGGAAAGACCACAAATATTGATCTATGGGCGTTTATACACTAATGATGACTGGGACGATGGAGTGGTAGGAAGCAAAGCACTGACCCTAGCCAATGCACCAGTGAGCAAGGTGCAATAAGAAAATGACAAGTGCCTAAAGGAGTGGGACATGAGTGCAAAGTTAGTTACTTGGGTGGAGAATGAAGCTGAACCTATGCCAATAATTCCACTGAAGACACCAGCACAACGGTGATGACGAAGTTGGTGAAAATGTATGATGCAAGACGGTTGAGATCATTCCGGCAGTGGGAGCAGGAACAGCACTGCTCATGGACCACTATTGGGCATGGGGATCAAAAACATATGAGAAACTGCCACCGAATTGGGGAGGAGTATGGTCATTGGTCCACATCAACATTCCTTTGTTGGTGGTACCCAAGAATGACGTGAACCTTGATGACTTCCCCAAGATGGGAAACAACAGAATGAAGAAAAGATCACTGAATATAGCACCAACAGCCCAAACAAAGTAAGAAGAGGAACAGAAAGGACTGAGACGAGTGAAAAGAGGGGGGAATTATTTCACCGGCAAATAAGAAGCAGCCTTGGATGAAGTACCAGCACACCATAGACTGTTTAGTAGGACACAGATGTTCTCTGCATTTCAAGATGCAAGAAAACAGCAGTAAAAGCAATCGGAATGCAAGTTCTGATGGACATGAGCACAGGAGGAACGATGGATGACATTGTGAAAGAGAGAGACAGACTAAGGGAGAAGCGATATTGAGCTATTTCCAGAAGTAAAAAAGGTGGACAATCCCTGTGATCCAAAGACGTACGAAGGGAAGTGGGTTTAGTGCAACCCTGAAGGAGCATGCGCTTACATGTACTGGTCCTTTGACGAACAAGTGAACTATTATGGACACCTCAGAGGAGTGACAAAGATATGGTGACCAAAAGTAGATGAATGATTCTTTTCATTCTTTACAAGTCAACCAGAGGAGGACCTGAAGTGGGGAGGGCCGAAATCTACCCCTGCCCCCCTTTACCCAGACGCATGAACAGGAAGAAGAGCAGAAAGAATAATGTCAAAGACAAATCAATTGACAGTCAAGTGCCAAGAGGACGTGCTCAGTGCCGTTAGACGCCCCATGAAATACCCACGTTAGACATAAAAAGCATGTGCCATCTGCACACTGAACCACTCACACACGTGATTACATGAACAACACAGATGCACAGTTCTATAGTTAGAGGACAAACACATTCATACTGTCATTTATTTTATTATTTTATCATTAGGTTAAATGTATACCACCATGCAGGAAACGGAAAGGTTCAAGAGTTCCAGTTTCTAAGCTTGCAGATGCTTACATGCAAATAACTCTATGGAAATGTAGAAGTAGTTAGACTACCTGACAGCGCTATAACTAATTAATTCATGCATTATAAATGGCACACTGTGGAAGCTCTGCTCCAGTATTGGGGAAATTACAGCCAATTTCTTTTGTCTCAGTGAAGTCCAGTGGCACTGGGACTCTGCACAGTGCACCTTGAAATCCAGGCTCTCGGCCAAGCCCTTGTGCTGAGATAACATTCCCCACATTGAATGGCAGTAAACCTTGGCACCGACAGCATTATTAATTCTTGATAAAATACAGATAATTCAAAGCTGGAAAGGCCCAGAGTATGAAGGCAGCACACATGGTTCAGCAGAACTGACAGAAAGCCAAGACCTGTCTCTGGGAATGAAGGACAGGTTCGCAAAGCCCAGACATGGCTTGAAACAATTTTAACAGAAGGCCTACATGTTGCATTGGAAGCGAGAGCACTCAGACATTTACTTTTTGCCTTGGGAAGGTACATTTCGAGCTGAAAACATTACACCAATAAAAAGACATTCGCACTGCTACATTGTAGAAACTAGATAATTAAGGAACAGTCAGGCCAGCCCTCTGACACAGTAGGGCAACTGAGAATAATCTCTATAAGAGAGCTATATGTGGCCTATCACTCAACATCCAATCCCTGGGTGAGATAGGTTTCTGGGAACTGGCCCAAGCTGTGATGTCAGCATAGTACTGGTGTGTTACAAAACTGGCCTGCATGCCAGTTTCTGTGTGTGTGCCTGGACCTTTCTTCCGTGCACTGATCCCTTTGGACTTTCAGCCGTAATAAACCACAGTTTGAACTTGTTGTTTGTTTGGGCCTCTGTTCCTTTTTGGCAAAGGGAAGGTGTTGGGCCTTCCACAAGTTCTGGATCCATGGACTCCCAGTAGCCCTACCCTATGTGGGGGTTCTCTCTTACAAGTGTGTTGCATGTTGCTCCATTCCTGCGTACTCTATCCCCCGCTTGGGTCACAGATCCACTGCTTTCTTTGGTACACGTCTACCACTGTTCAAGCCATCAAAGCCCAGACAATTGGGGGTGGGGGATTGGAGTGTGGCCTGTTAGATGCAGAACTGGTGGTTGGAGAAGGGAGGAAGGTAAAAGGCAAGAGAGGAGAAGCAAGAGTATGGTGGACATAGAGAAAAATAAAGGAGTGAGCTGGAAAGACCCTGGGGTAGTGAAGCCTTGGAAGAGCCAGAGAGGGAATTACAAGGATCAAGCGGGAAGGATGATAGTGTGGCTATCTGAAAGGAGAGAGGACAGAGAAAGGAAACTGGGGACCTGGAGAACATGAGAAGGAGAAGAGCAGAGTGCTAAATAGAGAAAGAAACATGGAGAGAAATGCAGCTGGAGGGTAGGACCGACTGGGCAGAAAGAGGTAGAGAGGGATGCATAGAAGATACCCTACTGCTCTGCATGAGAACAGGGATGAGGAGCAGTTTCTAAACATCTACGGTGTCCTGTACCACTATTAAAGCAGTAGTGACCCCATTCATAAAGGTGAAACATGGCCAGCACGCATGGTAGACCTCCTTTACCGCTTAAAGGTAGCTTGGGCCGAGATCAGGGTAGCCTCTTGAAGAGGGTGTGAGCCAGCTTGTAAGCATCCAAACAATAATTGCACGGACAGGTCCAAAATAATAGAAGTGTTCAATCAAGGTCTTATAAAAAATATGCTTTAATTAAACTAATATGGCAGACAGGCTTTTTATATCCACACAATTAGTAGGCAGCTTCCTTTAGTCCTTGGGTTGCTATGAGACCCTCTTCTTGAGGTCGGAGGAAAGGTAAGCCCATCTTCTGCAAATCCAAGCCAATAATGTTGCCACAGACACTTGCAGGGCTTGCCACTTGTGCAGGCTGAGTCTTGGGTACCAGTACCCACCTGTAGTCAAGCCTTTTCAACACTAGTTGATCATTTTAAAATTACATGAGACTGGGTGTTTTGCAGTTTTAACTGAATCTCCACATGTGCCACGTTATCAACCTGTATATAGTTTTATATTTATTTTTAGCCAATGTTCTGCCACAGGCTATGAGTAAATGCATTTAAGCTAGTTTGAAGTATGCTTACTCACTGTTAAAGTCAGCTCATGGCTGTTGCAATTAATTTGATTTCAGCTGGCTGTTTCAGGACATCAAATGTTACTCTGTGGCTGCAATATTGCCAAATCACATTGCAGCTGATGGTGCGTCAGTAGCTAGGGCCCAGCAAAGTATGTGTGTGAAACATGAATGTTTTGCATGGAATATTGTAAAGTGAGGCCTGTGTAGCAGAGATCACTTTCTGAGGAAGAGAAACCAGCATCATTTTGCATAGCACAAAGCGAATAAGCTCAGGATTGTAACCCTTGATACGCCATTGTGCCACAATACATGAATAGCGAGAGCGAGATTAGGCGGGTAGGCAGAAGGATCTGGCATCAAACTGAAATGCAGAGGATAGTCAACCAGACCGTTACAGGAATGCAGTTACATAGATAAGAGGTGTAGAAAGAGATGCATGCAAAGAGACGGGTAGCTCCTGTTGGGTGTCTTGACCCACGTTTGAACTATTATGCTACAACATTTGGTGCTGTGGGCTTAGAAAATCCAAGATGGCGAAAAGCCCACATCTGCGCCAGAATCCAGGAAAACCGTGCAGTTTTGCGCACACCAAAATGGTCGCCTGACCTGCCACCCACCAGTGCGAGCGTGATGGGCCTGAAGCACCATGAGTGAAACGTGGTGCCAAAGGAAAAACAGCAGTGCCGGTTAGCTCAAAAAGCACCTTGAAATCACCTTTGTTTCTCTGAAATGCAAACTAAAAATGCCTATTTTAAACATTGCAAGATATTCAAAAATCTCACTGAACACCAGCAGACATTTGGCAGAATGTAGTCTTGTGTGCATACAAAATCTGGAAAGATGAAGAGCCTAAAATAATGTTCATAACACAACTGGCTGAGCGGTGGATGTCAGCAGCTTAAGTGAAATTGGACTAAAATCGGCGTGAAAATAGTTCTGAAGGTGCAGCGACTGCTCCGTGTCCAAAACCTGCTTCCCCCTTTTCCTAACAAAGTCCACAGTAGGCCCAACTCCCCCAACCCTTCGTGTCTGATCCCCACCTGTCCTTGCAGGTGTTCCTGGGCTGGGGGAGAGCTGTTTTTCGGGGGAAGCTGAGCCCTCATTGCTACCAAAAAACGCCCCCGCCGCTTAGACCCCCAAGAGGCGCTGGTCCCGAGAAGAGCGAAGACCCTTCCGGCTTTCCCATGGCTCATTCAGAGTCTGTATCTTGTCACTGGTCGCCAGAATACTGCCTCGCCGTCCCGCAACGTCAAGGGCCAGGCCTTGCCATACCGCGGTTTCTTATGCAGGGTGAGTGGGTGGAAAACAAAAACCAGTCCTCTGTTGCGGCAGGCTTTCTTCTGCTTAGGGCTGGATGCTCCTGCAGCAGGACGCTCGCCTGCTTATATGCCGCTGGGCACGCCCTCTTCCTTTGTCCCCCTTCGCAGGCTTTTGCTTTCCCTTGGCACGCTTGGCACAACCCTCCCCCTTACTCAGGGGGGAGGGAGGACGACCCTGCCCATGTTATCTGGGCGCCTCCTCCATTTTTCTCCATCGTCACCTTCAGAAACACGAGCGAGGAAATGAAAGAATCTGAGCTAATATAGCACCAAAATCAATGCATTGCCCAGGTATGTGTGCAGTGTGTGAGTGCATAGGCAGTGTGTGGATATGTGTGCATTGTGTGGTCATGTGTGAGCAGTGTGTGCCACGGACAGTGTGCATGTGTGTTGGGGAAGTGCGTGCGTGAGTGTGTGTGCACAGAAGTTTGTGCGGGTGTACAGATGATTGTTTTAACTATTTGAATATGCTTTTAAAGAGATCAAAAGAAAGAATGCAAAATATAATGAGTACAAATCTATTTGTCTCCAATGAGACAGCGGCCTCATCAATTTCAAAACCATGAAAGTGAAAGCACGTTCTCCATCATATGCAATTATATGCTAGAAATTAAACTTGTAACACAGTGCAGCGTGACAAACACGAAGGTTAGAGCATTTCTCCTTTCCTGTCATTTCCGTGAGACAGCCCATGACAATTAGAAATATATTGCCATTTAGAGGGATGACTGCGCCACCAATTTAAGACAGGTGGGATTGGAAAACAATCCGGGAAACCAATGCCCGATTGCTGTTCTCCACACGAGCGGAACACCCTAGAGTACACAGGATGCAGTCAACATGCATGAAGCAGAAGCTGCTCTCCACGTGTCGTGATTAGTCCGGCTTGCATGGTGTGCATGTCAGTGTTCACTTTGCCCTTCAATGCGTGGATCAGTGCTGGATTTGTACGTTTCATGGCGTGCACACTGCTGTGGTGTGCTGAAGGATGCCATAGACTTTTTCATTGTTGATTAAACACTGGTGTGTTCTAAGAAGCTGGCGAGGCTGTGCAAGCGGCACGGATGTTTGCATGCCTGCAACTCGTCACTGTAGAAAGGACCTGGTTACACTTACAGGCCGATTCATGGAATGAATGTGCGCTGAAAAAATCGGCGCACGCGTGCGAAAACGTGCGATTCGCAGTGCTACTGGAAAAATCGCAGTGCAAGTGCGAATATCGCAGGGAAACCAGCGCACATCTATTCATGGAAGTCCGTGCGTGAGTAATATGTGGGATGTGCACAGAAAAAGTGCGCGGCGCACGCCGGCGCACAGATCATCTAACGGCGTGCGCTAAGGCCACAGCGAAAGCGCACATAACAAAAGTAGGCGGAACACGGGGCGTGACACGCAGAATGGGGAACAACTCGTGAAAATGTGGGCGTCACAGGGGAAGTACAGGAGGCAAGTGCGCGGAACGCCCACACGCTCGCCTACAACACGTATTCATGGAATCGAATAGGGCAAACCAGCGCACGGCAAAGACGCGCACAGGCCCATACACGTCCGCCACACGAAAGCAGGCGGTAGCGTCCCTGCGCATGAAAAAAATGTGCGCCAAAATGTGCGCTAACAAAAAGCACGTATACACAGCTCTGATGAATGTCCCATACTGTGGCCCACTAGGACAAATGACGTGCAAAGGGGTACGCGACAAACACGGACACCCGCTGTGTGAATAATAGCATGTGCGTGTATCCCGTGGGTGCGCAGGAAGTTTTACACGCGATCGGGCCTGGGGGAGCGGGGTACGTGTATTTCAGGGGCTCGCGGGAAGTTTCACACGCGATCGGGCCTGGGGGAACGGGGTATGTGTATTTCAGGGGTGCGCGAGAAGTTTCACACGCGATTGGCCTGGGTACGTGTATTTCAGGGGTGCGCGAGAAGTTTCACACACGATTGTCCTGGGTACGTGTATTTCAGGGGTGCGCGAGAAGTTCCACACGCGATTGGCCTGGGTACGTGTATTTCAGAGGTGCGCGAGAAGTTTCACACGCGATTGGCCTGGGTAAGTGTATTTCAGGGGTGTGCGAGAAGTTTTACACGTGATTGGCCTGGGTACGTGTATTTCAGGGGTGCGCGAGAAGTTTCACACGCGATTGTCCTGGGTACGTGTATTTCATGGGTGCGCGACAAGTTTTACACGTGATTGGCCTGGGTACGTGTATTTCAGGGGCTCGCGGGTGGTTTTACACGCGATCGGGCCTGGGTGTGCAGGGTACCACTCACCGTCTGCCTTGCGTGTAGAAGAACGCGTAGCCAACACCCACCCGCTGTGAAGTAATAGCATGTGAACCCCAACACCTGGAAAACACACGCACCGCACCCCACGAAAAGCACGTACAGAGCAATGGAAATCCACGTGGGATCTTCAAGCCCTGCCAGGGCAACGCCCGTGCGCGATACGTCACAGACGCGCTTACGCGCTAAGGGCATTTGGTCCAATGAAATCGCGTATGCGTGCTGACACGCTTACGCGCTAAGGGTCTTTTCTCGAATCACACGCTGACGTGCAGAATTTTCACGTGCCAAATCACTCTGTATCAAGCTGGACACGCGTATGCACACGGAAGACCACGTTCCTGCCCAGAAGGCCGAATTACTGCCCCCCAGAGCCCCGAGCACACTCCCACCTGCCATCTGCTGCTGCCTGACTGCCTGCTGCCCACGTGCCCTGCTATTTGCTGCCTGCACATCAGCCAGGGGTGCAGTTGCTGTGACCACCCCTGCTGGAACTGAAGACTCCCGACTGGGATTCCATCGCTCCACAGCCCAGCCCCAGGACCCAGTTGCCCACCCACTCCTGCCTCTGGGGTTGCCAGGTCAGGCACAACACCATCTGGCAACACTGGCAACCCCCAGCCAGAGAGGCAGAGGGCCACCAGCTTCAGTGCCACCGAAGTTGGTGTCCTGGTGGAGCAAGTCCTGGGGCAGTATGATGCCCTCTTCGGAAGTATGCATGCCGACAAGGAAGGACGGACCAGGATCTGGACGGGCATCGTGACTGCCATCAACGCGACTACGAACATGTCAAGAAGCGCTGGGATGACTTCAGGGCCAGGACCCTCAACAAGGCCCAGCGCCTCGTGAAGCCAGTGGATGGTAAGGGGCGCCGGGGCCACCTGTCGGAACATCAGATGAGGTTCCTGGAACTCGTATCCCCAGCGCTCCACGACCAGGTCCTTGAGAGTCAGACCCATCTGGAGTCGAGCGGTAAGTGTACATGCATGCTGATTGTAAACTGTGCTTGTGGTGGTGTGCCTGTAGTGTGCAGGTTGCACATGTGTTTTTGGAGGGCCATGTATGGATGTGTATGTACAGGGCCGTGGGGCTAACACATGCAAGTCCTCTCTTGTGTGAGACACATGGATGGTGCATGTGTGTGTAAGCTTGCATGGCAAATGCAGATGTCTGAGCACACATGTTTGAATGACTGTGTATGTAAGTTGTCATGGTTGTGGTGTGACACATGGATGTCGGTTCCAGCTGCATGTATCTGCACCGTGTACATGTGCATGTGTGTGTATCTGACAAGGGTGCAACAACAGTGATGCAACATGGATGCTTGGGACACTGATATGTAGAAGACTGATTGCCCGATGTGACATGGGTGCAAATCTCATCACTGCGACAGTTGGTGGAGGTGTACACATGCATGTAGGTGTGGTGGCGTGAGTGCATGTCTAGTGCACTTCCTATGTTTCATGTGATGTCTGGCTCACCTTTGGCTGCTCATGCTGTTGTATGTGTATGGATGTTGCTGCCTGTTTCCATATGGCTGTGGAATTGCTCATGTGTGTGAGTTGACATGCCACGTGTGCTGGGGATTGTGATGCCATGTCTGAAGTCTGCCACTCATGTGCAACTGTCATGTGTGTATCAGTCCATTGTACAGTGTTCTGATGCCTGTCTCCTATCTCTCCCTGTCTGCACTGTCAACTGATGAAGAGGGCGGAGAGGGTGCTGTGGAGCACAGCGGCGGGGATCACACCACCAGCCGGAGACACAAGGCCCGGCTCCCCTCCCAGGTTGTCATCTTGTCGGGGAGTGAGGAGTCCGGTGCCGTGTCCCAGGCCGCAGCTGCCGGGGGAAGGTCCAAGAGGTGGAGGTTGGAGTTGGACTCCTCGGCAGCAGAAGGGGCAGCTGAGACCCCACAGGGTCCGACGGCGGAAGATGGCACGGAGTCATCCAGGTTGGTGGGGGGTTTGGGGGAGGAGGAGGCCGTGCAAGGGACAGAGACAGGGTCTGGAGGTGGGGATTCCACTGGTGCTAGTGGTGCAGCGCTGGGGCAGGGACAGGAGGCAGCACAGGCCACCGCGGAGGTGCCTGTGTGTAATCCTGTCCCCGATCCTGTGACTGCATCATCTCGCACCAGCAGGGATGCCTACGTCCAGACCCGTTTTCAGGGAGGGGATAGCCGCACAACAACTGGCCTTCCTCTCCCTGCAGACGTGGCTATCCGGGACCGGGTTGAGCCTGTCCTGAGTGTGGTGGCGACACGTCAACGGGCCATGCGAGGTGACCTGCGGTCTTTTCATGAGGAGACTTCAGGTCATCTCGTATGGCTCGTTGACCGCGTCAGACTACTGGGACAGGTCACTCAGGCCGGAATCCTCCGTTTACTTGAACTTGCTATGACCCCCTCCTCACCTATGCTCCAGTCGTCCTCCGTGCCATCTTCCCACCCATGTATCAGCTGGGTGCCCTGTGGAGCTGCCTCTGACCGTGCGGTCAGGCTGGTGGAGGACACATCCCTGCCACAGTCGGGAGTCGGACGTCCAACAGGGGTGGCCACCTCGACAACTGCACCCCAGCCGGAGGAGGATGTGCAGGCATCAGGAGGCAGGGCACAGGCACAGCAGCAGCAGCAACAAGGTGGGAGCCATGATGGCTCGGGGCCTTCGACATCGGAGGGGCAGGAATCGGCCGGAGGGCAGGAGGACCCAGGACGGGAAGTGTCTTCCGTGTGGCAGCGGTTGGGCCAGGCCATAGATGCGGAGCGGCAGCAGGCGGAAGAGGCACGGCTCACGATGGTCAGGGCGGAGAACTCCATGCGGAGGGCCCTGAGGCGGGCCGAGTGCCTCGAGGCGATTCACAGGGACTGGGGGGTCCAGATGTCATCGTCCCTGCGAACCCTCGGGGACATGGAAGAGGACCGCCTCCGGGACATAGAGCAGGAGTTCGATGATGCCCTGGCGGACATCCAGAAGTGAGCCGTCAGACTAGCCCGCTGCCCTTGTAAATAGTACTTTAGTGTTAAGTTTCCTTTCGTTTTTTCTTTATTTTGGTTGCGCTTGGACAATGCACAACGTTTCTGTATATATTTTTTTGGTAGTTAGGATTTTTGTTAGGTTTCATTTCTTCAGTTGGGATCATGGACCCTGGATTGTTCATCTGTATATAGTTCACCATTGGATTCTTCTCTTTATATTTTTTTTTTCTTACCATGGTGCAATGGTTTTCACTATCATTTTTTGCCTTGGATTTGATTTGTTGGACTGTGACTTTGGACACCATTTCTTTTGGATTTCTTTGGATTTTGATTTCTTGTTTTTCATTCTTTCACGGACATGCTGCTTTTCTTTTTTTTATTCCCATTGTTGTTTGTTTGATTTTAATTCCATTCATGTGGTGATTAATACATTTTTTTCTTCGTACTTCGATGTGTGGTATTATCTCATTGGTTTCATGCATGTCATGATATGGGTTTTGACATTCACTTGCACCCATTGTGTATGTGTGTGTGACGGACATGTGTTCATTTACATACTTGCCATTGGGGTTGTATCATGTAATTGCCTTTTCTATGTGGGTGGATGCAATACTTGGTTGGGTCTTTGTGCTGGGTATGCTGGCCATAAGGGCCATGATTGAGGATCGTCATGACCTGGGGGCAGGGGGACATGAGTGGGACATGAGTGAGGGCCTGCTGGCAGGTGCCCCGCACTACTGGGGGGTGGGGGTGCAAGGGGACATGAGTGGGGGCCTGCTGGCAGGTGCCCCACACTGCTGGGGGGTGGGAGTGCAAGGAGACATGAGTGGGACATGAGTGGGGGCCTGCTGGCAGGTGCCCTGCACTGCTGGGGGTGGGGGTGCAAGGGGACATGAGTGGGGGCCTGCTGGCAGGTGCCCCGCACTGCTGGGGGTTGGGGGTGCTGGGAGACATGAGTTGTTGAGCATATTGAAATGTGACATGTGGCTTGGCTGGGGGACATGCACATGGTGGATGGGCTGCCTGCGGGACATGACCAGGGGTGCAGGGTAGTCCCCTGTGGTGTGGGCTGGCTGCAGGGTCCGTGGAGGGGGTAGAGGGGACACCTGGGAGGACCCACATTGCCAATTCATGTGTAGAACTTCCCGCGCACATCTGAAATACACGTACCCAGCCCAATCGCATGTAGAACTTCCCGTGCACCCCTGAAATACACGTACCCAGGCCAATCGCACGTGAAAACACCCGCGCACCCCTGAAATACACGTACCCAGGCCAATCGCGTGTAGAACTTCCCACGCACCCCTGAGATACACATACCCAGGCCAATCGCGTGTAAAACTTCTTGCGCACCCCTGAAATACACGTACCCAGGCCAATCGTGTGTGAAAACACCCGCGCACCCCTGAAATACACGTACCCAGCCCAATCGCGTGTAGAACTTCCCGCGCACCCCTGAAATACAGGTACCCAGCCCAATCGCGTGTAAAACTTCCTGCACCCCTGAAATACACGTACCCAGCCCAATCGCGGGTAAAACTTCCTGCGCACCCCTGAAATACACGTACCCAGCCCAATCGCGTGTGAAAACACCCACGCACCCCTGAAATACACGTACCCAGCCCAATCGTGTATAGAACTTCCCGCGCACCCCTGAAATACACGTATCCAGGCCAATCGTGTGTAAAACTTCTCGCGCACCCCTGAAATACACGTACCCAGCCCAATCGCGTGTAGAACTTCCCGCGCACCCCTGAAATACACGTGCCCAGGCCAATCGCATGTGAAAACACCCGCGCACCCCTGAAATACACGTACCCAGCCCAATCGCGTGTAGAACTTCCTGCACCCCTGAAATACACGTACCCAGCCCAATCGCGGGTAAAACTTCATGCGCACCCCTGAAATACACGTACCCAGCCCAATCGCGTGTGAAAACACCCACGCACCCCTGAAATACACGTACCCAGCCCAATCGTGTATAGAACTTCCCGCGCACCCCTGAAATACACGTACCCAGGCCAATCGCGTGTGAAAACACACGAGCACCCCTGAAATACACGTACCCAGCCCAATCGCGTGTAGAACTTCCCGCGCACCCCTGAAATACACGTGCCCAGGCCAATCGCATGTGAAAACACCCGCGCACCCCTGAAATACACGTACCCAGCCCAATCGCGTGTAGAACTTCACGTGCACCCCTGAAATACACGTACCCAGACCAATTGCGTGTAAACCTTTCCGCGCACCCCTGAAACACACGTACACCGCTCCCCCAGGCCCAATCGCGTGTAGAACTTCTCGCGCACCCCTGAATTACACGTACCCAGGTCAATCGCGTGTGAAAACACCCGCGCACCCCTGAAATACATTGCATGTAAAACTTCACGCGCACCCCTCGAATACACGTACACCGCTCCCCCAGGCCCAATGGTGTGTAAAAATTCTCGCGCACCCCTGAAATACACGTACCCAGGCCAATCGCATGTGAAAACACCCACGCACCCCTGAAATACACGTACCCAGCCCAATCGCGTGTAGAACTTCCCGCGCACCCCTGAAATACACGTACCCAGGCCAATTGCGTGTTACCGCGAAACCCGTAATACACGTTCCCCGCTTGACGTTTGCTGTTCGCCGTCCGGTAAACTGGTCCAGGGTTGGCGCAGCCCTTTGCGCTGTTTTGGGGATTTTGATGGCTTTTCCTTGCGCGGGGGCGTTCTTGGGGGCGTAACTGGCGCTGCTGCAGGGTCGCTGCGCCACGCTGCGCCACGGATGGTTTTGGATGCGAAAATCCATGAATACGCTGTACGCGGAAATCGATTTTAACGCGCGGCTGGTGCAGACATTCGCACGGGCACGCTGTGCGCCAGCCGCGTGCGACACTTTTGTGCGAAATTCCATTAATTACCCTGTTAGTTACTTGCTCAGTGACTTATATGCTTCAATGGCTGAATCTAACAGACATTTCACTGTTTCCCAGGGTCTGGCTTAATCAGGGTTCTATGGGCCTATATTGTACTACAACATAACGCTGCCAACATCTGTGAACAAATGCCACACAGTCATGAACCACCACTCGTGGCTCTCAGCAATTTTAAAAGGTACAACACCAAATCCTTAAAATGGTGCTGGGGGTGGGATTAAAGTGAGCCCTATACATCATTTTAAGGCGTACATCTAATAAAAATGTTAAAAAAAGATTGTGTTCCTGTTAGGAGCATGAACACAGTAGCAGTTCCTAAATCTGTTTTCTTTACATTGAGTGCATTTAGTTCTGGTTATTAGAACAAAATGTATCTTCTAGTAGTCTCAGTGTCATAGGAAATTAACACTTGTAGAAAACAACCTTATCAATCTATGCCAATGCTGCCACTCCTTTTAAGTCAGGTATGGCCAAAGAAAATGTGAACACCTGTCCAACGAATCTATGCTAGCATTGCCACTGTAAAACAATTTCATGCTGCTAACAGTGTTAGATGCCTATACAGTGGAGAGTGATAAACAGATGGATAGGGGAGAAGGAAAAAAAAGGATAAATGTATGCGTTATTGTGTGTAAAAATGGTTGTAGGACGGTCGCCGTATTTGGGGTGCACAGGCAACACAGACAGCAATAAGTGCCTGCGGACATCCATTGAGAATGGTGGTGTTATGTTATATGCTACAAAAAAGTATTTGGGTTTAATACTTATGTAATGGAACTAGTAAGTGCCACTGTGGCTATAGCCAGATTGTTTAGGGCATGGTTACAAGAGTATGTTCCCTTTAGGTTTAATTCCCCCAATTATCTGGCCAATAGCTACGGTGAGAAAAGTATGCTTTCCTTGGGTCTAATAGTTATGTAGTTTGGACAATGTGAACCCTGGCTGAAGGCAGAATAAGACGTTTGGAGTGTAGGCATAGTAGTAGTCGTCGCAGTACAGCCGTGCCCTGAACAGTCAAAGCACTGGACATGGCCACAATAGTAGGCTTGCTTTGGGTTTAATGACGCAAACAATCTGGCCACTGCCTATGGTGAGAATAGTATGCTTACTTTGGGTTGAATAGTTATGTAGTTTTAACTGGGTGACAATGCTTAGCAGCAGAGTAGTACTTTTGGATGTGAGTATAGTAATAGTGGTGGAAGTTACATAACAAACTGTTGTGGCAATGGCGGGTGGGCAGGTTATTTGGGGCATGGACGCATGGAATGTGGATATAGTAGTAGTAACAGTATATATTTTCTGGTGATGCCCTGAACAATCTGGCAACTGGTCATGGCCACAACAGCATGTTTACTTTGGGTTTAATGCATGGAACAATGTGGCTACTGGCTATGGCCAGAATAGTGTGCTTAGTTTGCATTTAGTAGTTTGGAGAAAGTGACACAGCCACAATGGGAGTTTTGGAGTGTGGGTATATCAGTCTCAGTACATGTGACAAATAGTGGTTTGTTTGATGCTAGGAAGTAGTGAACATGGTAACACGGGAACATCTGTGTTTCTTTGTCTGTAAAGAAAAGAAATTAGTTGTAGAACATGGTATAGAAGTTTTTAGGTTTTATGCATAGTTACTTTTTTGACCTTCATAAGTAATACATTGTATGTGCTATGTTTCCTACAAAATGTGTGGGGGGTGCACTGTTGTATTAATATATTGTAATCATTGGGTCATGGGGAAAATATCCAAAGTGGATTTAAAAAACCCATGTTTGATATTTACTTTTAATACAATTTGCAGCTTGTTCAACTCTTTCTCCATTTTTTTCAGACTGTAATGTTTATGAAAAGGAGACACATTTTGTATGTGCAGAACATAGTATAGTGGTAGTATGGATGTGTTAAGTGATTAGATAGGTGATGGTGGGTTTTAAGTATAATATATTTAAGGTTTTTGTGTGTGTTTGTTTATGTTTAAAGTAGTTAGATACCCATTGGCATATTCCAACCATACATGACTGTAAATGTAAATTTAAAGTGTAGTTTAATGACTAAATCTGGGTTTAAGGGATATTAAGTAGGTATTTATTAGATTTGCTGATACCCTTTTTTTTCAGTAATGGAAGTGTTACATTCAAAACAACCACTTATTCTTTTTACATATGCAGTATAGTGTTCTGAAGTAGTTGTGGCACCGGTGTGGTATAATATGCCTACTGTTGTGAATGTTTTCTTGCCAAGAGATACTTGGGCATGTGTGAAGTTAGTGACTTTACAGTTATTTTAGTGGCATATGCATTGCATCTTAAAAGCATTAATACTACATATTGGGCATGTGAATCTATTTGTATGTTTGAAAGATTGTCTGAATTGCAAAATGAGCATAATATGCCATGATTTTGAAGAAGTTGCATGACAATTTGGTATAGATACATACACAGATTGTTTCTTAGGCACATGTTCTTGAGAAACATGGTTTCAGAGACTGCATGTATGGTTCCAAGTGTATGAAAATTGTAGGATTTCATGCATAGTGATGTGTTTTGTCTCTAGTACATTTAGTAAGTACTAGGGCTGTGCTGAATCGCATATTTAGTATTCGGCCAAATACCGATTTGTTGGTGAACTATTTGGCCGAGGCCGAATATAAAGCCGAATAGTTGCTTTATTCAATACATTATGTTCCAAACTTGAAAAAACACACTTTTAAAAATAAAAATAAAGCACCATTTTAAAAGCATTCTATACTTTTATTTCTCTTCATTGTAATAATTATAAGCATTAAAAGCCAGATAAAAAGCAGACTTAACCAAAATTAAGGGACCACATGTACTTAAGGTTGTTACATATTCAAACCCAAAGTAGGAGGCTTCACAAATGCAAACGGACTAGGTTGCAATGAACGAAATGGATATTGCAATTTGCAACTGCCTTTGTGAATCAGACGCATTGCGTTCTCTATCCAGTTGCAAAGTCGATCGGGTGGAGTTTCGAAACTTCTTTGTAACTCACAGAGAAATGTATAAAATGGTTCATGTCGGCTAATGCAGGAACAAGTCAAGAGGAAATCTGAAATGCATGAACTCCATCTCACAACTGTTCATCCCACCCACTCATAGGCCAAACAAAGGAGAGGACTCTCCCAGAGAGGATGTTGGTGTTTGGTGAATGGGTAAGCACCCGTTGATGGTTTACAATTGACTTTGTATATCAAATCTAACTATTCATTGCAATAAAGAAAAATACAATGAATATAACAATTCTGGATCATACACAGGGGAAGTTTATTTATGTAACTCTGATGGACAACAAAACAATGAAACAAATGAAAGCAGCACTAAAATATACTTTAACATTTACTTCATACTTGATCGAAATATATTCCTATTCCAACCAATATATTTGCTGTAGTTTTCCACCAAATTTGCTGTTGCTTTTGTCAATTTCGTCTTTTTGCCTGTGTAGTGCTGTTATTGTTTTGTTCTGATTTCTTTGGACAATAAAAAAAGCTGATTGGATAGTCTGGTGTGTTAAAGCAGTGGCAACCCTGAATTAATCTGAGTGGCTTGCAGGTCCCACACGATTCAACCTTTCATTCTTCAAAGGGTAATTTCACAAGCATCACATTTTTACTACAAAGCATTATATATAAAACATAGGCGTGCAAACGTAAAAGGAAATCTGCCCCATATATTGAACTGTAGCCCTCTGGTGGCTTAGAGAGTGAGCTTTGCAAGATCGTCCTGTCTCCACTCCCTCGTTCAGTTGTGTTCTTGCTGCAGGCTCCCCTATCTTTACACCCCTTTCTTTAAGAAAGGATCATCTTACCTGGCCCCTTGTCCCGAGCGCTGCCAGTATCCCTCTTGCCCCTGCATTCAAATGCTACCAGAAGTGATCAAACAGCAATTATGACCATCACCCATTTCTGAGTAAACAATGGTCCGCAATCACTTGTGCTGAAGGAAAGGTGTTGTGTCTCAGCCTGGTCTGTTCCTTTGTCACTTTGGCAGTACCTAGACCAGCTGTTAATATGTTTGTCAAAAAAGCAAAATGCTCATTTTGAGAAACAAGCGTGTGAAGAGGCTAAACATTTAGGAGAGTCCAAATCCCTTTCATATATTAACTAGACAGAAAGGCCCTAAATGCGTATTCTCATTAGAGAATTGCTTTAGGTCAGAGTTGAACCCACTGCCACTATGTTTTGCTGAACAAAAAGGCAATTTAATAAATGCTTTATTTATTTTCCTCGTTAAAGCAGAATCCTTTTCTGGCTCTCGTTGCCTTCCTTGTCTGATTGCTCAGAGTAGGTGTAGGGTGTTGTGTCTCTGCGTGGTCTCGGGAGGTGGGACGCCATGCAGGGATTTATGTTTAGATGGGATGGCCATGCAGAATTCCAGGCAGGGGATTTGTGTTGTTGGGATAGGAGGTGGAATACCATGTATGTATTTGTGTTAGGTGGTGGCAGGCCCCAAGTAGGAAGTTTGTGGGGGTGTTGGGGAGGCAGGATGACAGTAATGGGGGCTTGCAGTGTATGCCGGCAGAGTTTCAACAATGGTGTCTTTGATTCCAAGATTTACAAGCTCATTTTGGCAGTTCAGCCCATGGTTGCCACTTGGAGCCAAGTTAGACTCAAAGGCTCAGCCCTGACTTGTCCCATCCGATGAATTCTCTGGCTCTCCCAACTGTACATCCTACAAATTCCCCCAACAGAGCATAGCTCTCTGACTGTCTCATACAGAGTCCTCACACCTATCTTTACCCGCTGTCCCATATTGGCCCACTTTTGAACTGGAGAGATTACCCAACATAAATTCCTCAGAGTCCTGTTAGGTGCGGGTATTGTTATGATGTGCTTGTTTGTGCTGTGTCAGTGTATGAGTCTATCAATAATGGAGGGAAATGTGTTATATAGTGCATGTCTGCGTTTGGTGTAGCTCGTAATGTCATGTGGAATGTTGATGTGTGAATGTGAGAATCCTTATGGTGAAGGTTCCATATTGAGGCAGTTAGCTCCTCCCTGCTTGGCTGATGAGAGCCTGTGTTTGTCTGTCTTTAGGTCCTATCTAACTGTAACTTAAAAACTGGTAATAAACCTCTCAGATGTAACCTAAGTGAGCCTGGAACCTGCTTCATTACATTGGCGATGAGTTGGTCTTAAAGAAGAAGAACCCAAGTGAAAGGAAAAAGAAGGAAACTGAAGAAACTTGCTGCGGGCGTGCACGAAAGCAAAGGACAAGAAGGACCACACTGCCCCCAAGACAAGACAGACCCATTTCCCAGGGCGCCAAAGGGGGAGGAAGAGAGCCCCATAGCAGGCGGGATCCGCAGCCCATAAGCTGGAAGGAGAACTGGGTCCCGGGGGCAGGAGATAGAAGCTGGGTAAGAAGGTGAAAGGAAAAGCTAAGCTCCATTAATTAAAGGAGAAGATGTGCTACATAAGGTGTAGAAAGGAGCTGGCCCATAGGGAGAAAAGTGAAGCTGTGCCCGTTAAGTAAAAAGGGAAGTTGCTGCTTTTAAAGTGAAGTGGGAGAAGTACCCATAAAGGAAGCCAGAAGGTGCACATTGCAGGAGATTAACAAGGCTTATTGACGTACTGGCAAGGAAGGGCTTAGCAAATAGTCATGTTCCAGGTTCTGGTGGCAGGGGCGGACAGAAGGTGAAACTGTAGTTTTGAGGTGGTGTAGGAATGTAGCTCTAGTGCCTTGGATCTGGGCAGGTATGACTCTAGAGTGAGAGTCTACCATCTGTTCATGGCAGGAACAGACAGAGATTTGCATATTTTGTGAGGGGTACCCAGAAGTGTGTAGGGGTAGCTCCCGATTGCTATGCTTGTAGGGAGTTTCAAATGAAAGTGGCAGGCCAGTGTGGGTGCACGATCTGTGATGGGTGCAGATGTTCCTTGCATGCCCGTTGTGTGTGTGTATATATATAAAGGACGGAGATGTGTTATTATGTGCTAAACCAGGAGCCAGTGTTTGTCTTTCTGTATGTCCTATGTAACTGTAATTTAAGAACTGGTAATGAACCTCTCAGATGTAACCTAAGTGATCCTGGAACCTGCTTCATTACAGACATATTACTCTGCTTGACAAAACTGAGCCCTGCTAGTCTCCACTACCTATTGTGAATTCTTACTGTTTCTCCATGGGCATGGCCCATACAACAAATGCTGCTCACTTTTCACTTATCCTCGCCACTACTTCTCACCAATACACAAACATATGCACCTTACCATTCCTCATAACATATCAGATAATGTTAAACTCAGAACTCAAGTCCTTAAAAAAAGAAAAGGGGGGACTATGACTGCGCAATGGGATGTGACATGATAGGAACTGAATGTATCCTAAAGTGAAATATGCACATTTCTTTCAGTTTGTCTTTTACAACTGAAGAAAGTGCACATTGCATATACACATATGCCAAAAGTAAATATTTTCCTGTATTGTTGCTGGCTAAGTTTAAAAGGTGAGCACCTTTTATGTCTAGGAATCTGTAACAAAACATGCCCTAAAGATCAGTTTACAATATAAGATATTTTACAGCTGTGCAATAGCAATTTGTCTGGTATTGTAGCAAAGTGTCTGGTCTAATTCTATTCAATTTTGCAAACTGAAGTCTATATTTGCATTTCTGAGTTCTTGTTGCATTTTATTGAAATGAGAATGACAAAATATTTGGCAAGAGCCGAATAGCAATAAACAATTCGGCCGGAGCGGATAGCTTTATTTCAGTCGGAATTCAGCCAAATACTTACTCGAAGCCGAAGTTCGGTACACCCCTAGTAAGAATTCTTGTGGATCCTCTTGTGTGTTGATGGTGAATTCCACAGTTCTTGCACACCGCTACAATTCCTGCTTATCCTTGAGACCTTGTAGATAGTTTCAGGGCCGTTAGTGGCATTTCTGTAAAGGGTAAACATAGAAATTGGTGGCAATTGGAATAGAAAATTGATTGCTACATTTGCATAGCAATTTACTCCAGTTGTATTGCTGAATTCAAAAAGACCAGAGAATTTGGTTTCTGTTTGCTTTTTTACCGGCATTATGGGTAGATCTGTTATAGTTTCTGTTTGTACTAGTTGTCTTTTTAAAGATTTTGTTTTTTTGAGGTACAGTTTGCATTTCCAGATGTGGTGTGTACAGTGCATGCAGTCTGTGGTATTCTAGGATGCAAAGAATGCCAGTGTTTACTTTGTCTACATCAAAGTTCACTAAGAATAGACCAGTGAGTGTACGAAGATGTGAACGTGCTACATAACTCATAGCTTCTTTGAAGACTGTGCTGCTAATATCTACAAGTGCGTGTTCAAGGGTTAAACCTTGTAACTTGTGAATGGTAACAGCATATGCAAGAGACAGAAAGCATTGTTTTCTGGGCACATACATTTTAAAAAGAAGGTGCAGAGAAATGTTTTAGTTTGTGCAAGTTTGTCAAAATTAATGATGACAAACTGGATATTGTTTTCATTTGGATATGTTTGGAAACCAACAACTGTTCCAATTACTCCATTGAGTAAACCATGTTCTACGACAAGGTTGTGTTTTAGTACCACTGTGCCGTTTGGGCAGAGAGTTAATAGATTTTGCAATCCAGTTGTGTTTGACATAGATTTTTCTAGGTTATTTAGTTGTGCTGTTGCTTGCTGATACATAGGGGGTGTCAGGTCATGGACTTCTAGTTTGTCTGAGCAGCTAATGTAGACTATGGATTGCATCTCTTATTTCAGCATTGCTTTGTTACATTGGTCACAGTTTTCAAGGGGTTGGCATTAAATAAATGCATTGTTGATTTTGTTGTATTAATTGTTCCATTACATCAGGGGCAGATACATTTTGCTAATACAGCTCATTTATTAATCTACTTTTCAAAGATGACTTTTCACAGAAGAACCAGCACCATTAGCATCTGTGCCGGTGCTTCAGAGTCCCCATTACCGTGGAGTCCTCCACGGGAATGGGGACTTACTGAATCCCTTGCCTGACTTCCCGCTCCGTCGGGCCTTGTAATGTCACTGGGGCACCGGGAAGTCAGGCGGTAGATACAGTGTTTTGAGGTCTGCAGCAACCCGCTGATAGGACTATGTCAGGTTATCGCTGACCTCGTAATGAGGCCCAATGACATATTTTACTGCAAACAATTCTTTGTATCCACTTTTTAGGACTTCCTGCAGTCCTAGATGAATTAAAGCAAGCATTAGGTTAACAACCATGCTTACTTCATCTACTAGGACTTTCGTTTGTCGTAGAATCTCCTACATACTTCAGTTGCAGATTCTGCTGACAATTTGTAATATTCTAATTTGTTTTGGTGTTCCACTGGGAGAAGAAGGAGTTGGTGTAAAGTTACACCTCCTATGTTGTAAGCAACTAGAACTATGGGGGCTGGCACAACAGCTGTAAGGTTATGCGTTTTGTCTTCTCAAAATGTCCCGAATGTTTTAATTAAGAAGATTTTATCAGAACCAGCTTCACTACTTACATACAAGAGCAAATGTTTGTAATGTGTACAACTTGTGAAGGCATCAGTAAGTAGACACAAACAACAGAGTAAAGTTTGGGCTATAAACGTATACTAAAATCACGATGAGGTGGGGATAAGGCCTACCTTGCCCTATGCTAAGGTGGGATTTCCCTACCTAAATAAAACTGAGGATGGTCTGTGTCAGGAAGTCCAAAGTAAGTATCTGTCCAAAACTATTTGTTCAAACTGTGTAGGGATGTCAGCCTTAAATGAATAAGTGTTCAAACAAACGTTCAGAGCTTCTTCCAGCTCCGAATCACAAAGGCTCTCTTTCCCAGGATTCCAAATAGTTCAATATCAGTCAAAAATGGGTTCCCTTCCCCTAGCTTTCAAGTTCAATATCAATCAAAATGGGTTCCCTTCTCCAAGCTTTCAAGTCTCTCACTGTTTTCACAACAACACAATTCCTTGAGATTCTTACCAGATTTCAGGCTCTTGGCTTTTCATCAAAATCATAAAGTTCAACTCTTTAAGTTCACAAAGCACAGGCTTTTCTGTATCTTAACCATAAACTTATAAATGTTTCAAGTGGCTACTTCCGAATGTATTGTATTCGGTCTAGGTGCAGTTGTTGGACCGCACAGTCCATCCAGTACAGGTTACGCAACCGACACACCGGATTGGCTTCTTTTCCACTGTTGCACCAGCACTGCTTCAGGTCAACAGTGGTATCAGACTTATCCTGGAAGTCTTTTCCAAAACATGTCTTGCCACTATTCACTTGTTGAAGTATCACAACCTTTTCATAGTTTGCCACAACTTGTACAATTCTTCTTTTCCTTATGGCTTTAGCCAATGCTTATTTTTTCTTAGCTTCAACACTTTAAAACAGACGCTAGACCCCATGATCCCCACCAACTATAGACCCATTACCACAGTACCCTTCCTGTTAAAAATCCTGGACAGAGTTGCATATCTGCAAATCCAAGGTTACCTATAGACTAACAATCTCCTTGGAACACGGCAATCCGGCTTTAGGCCTCAACACGGGACAGAAACTGCCCGTGCTGATCTCAAAAGCCAGATTGATGATTTCAAAGACAAAGGAAAACTTGCAATCCTGCTCCTCTTGGACCTGTCGGCTGCATTTGACTTGGTTGATCACAAGATACTCTGAAATCACCTCACCTCTGTAGCACACTTAACCAAGTCAGGCATCACATGGATCCAATCATTCCTTAAAAATAGAACAATGCAAATTTTCTCGCCCTAAGCCTCAGCTGACCCGATACCCATTACTTGCGGTGTGCCCCAAGGCTCTTGTGTAACGCCAACTTTGTATAATATCTTTATAAAGCTGCTATTTGATGAACTGGATCATCTGGGTGTCATGTATACAAACTAAGCAGACGACACCCAGATACTCCTACCCCTTACAGGCCTCTACGACTCTGACTTACAACGTGTGAATGAAATCTACACTAACATTCAGGCATGGATGGCCGTCCATGTCTATGCCTAAATGACGACAAAACGGAACTTCTCCTAGTCGTCTCACTAACTAACAAATAACTTAAGCCCGAAATACACCACCTTCAAAATAGCCGGGAACACCATCTCAGTTGCCAAAAATGTAAAAACGCTAGGGTTTTACCTTGATGACACTTCTGTTAGTCATGTTATCAGCAATTCACTATAAATGTGATCTCTTTCTCTGTATATTTAAGCAATGACTGGAAATCAGTCCTGCATCACTGGTATTCATCAAACCAAAGGGCTGCAACCTCTCCAAACAAGTGAACATGACCGCATCAGCCACTGCCTACATGGGCAAACTGATAAGGGCATGCAAACCTTTCCTATCTACAGAAATCTGTCTACATTAGCTAGAGCACTTATAATGTCCAAACTTGACTATTGTAATGGTCTCTACTTAGGTGCCAACAAGACTGTACTCAAACTACAGATAATGCAGAACAATGCTATCAGAGCTGCATTAAACATACCGAAAAAAGAGCATATTACAGCAATCAGAAAAAATTGTAAATGGCGGTCTATAAAAGAAAAGATTGAACTCAAAACTATATGTCTCACTTTCAAAGCGCTAAACCATACAGCCCCTCCATATCTCACTGAAAAATTCAACCTAAGATCATACGCACAAACCACCAGATTCAATTCATCCTGCCTGGTGGTCCCAAGATTTAATCTAAAAAAAGCAGGGGGCTCCAGCTTCCCAGTTATGGCCTCCCAACTGTGGAACAATCTCCCCGCTGACATTAAATCTATCCAAGTAGTCTCCAACTTCAGGAGAAGGGTCATCTCTTGGCTCCTCAGCAAAAACTAGCCAGCTCCAACCCAATCGTAGTAACACTACTGCCCAATCCATCGAACCTCCTTTGTTCACTTTCCTCATGTATGCATCTTTTTATACCCCATTGGTGATTCTGTAATGTATTATTTACTGTAACTACTGCATTTCTATCACTATGCTCTTGTCTGTAACTTCCTACTTTGTACCCCCTTGTTGATTCTGTAATGTACTATTTTACTGCTACTACTGTATTTTTATCTATATGCTCGTGTCTGTAACATGCTACTTTGCCTCAAAGCGCCCAGATACCCCTGGGTCAGGTGCGCTATATAAGAAAAATAAACAAACAAACAAACTTCACAGTACATCATATTCATTACTAATGCTCGCTTTCTTCAGTTTATTCAACACTTCACAGTTCATCATATTCATTACCAATTCTTGCTTTCTTCAGTTTATCTGATTCACAGTTCCTTTGTATCAAGGAACATTTCCTCTACTTTCTATGCTTGTGACATTCACTCAGTATTACTTTGATTTGGTATTCAAAAATGCTTTTCATTCATGTTCGAAACAATATAATGGCAAATTCCCAGTTCACTCTCCTGCTGGGAATGTGCACCCTTGTTCACGAGTTTCTAATTCACTTTCAACATTACTGCTTTTCTGGCTCTTCTGCTGTTTTTTCAATTGCTTTAGAGTTCAGTATTCTTAAATCATTCTTTTCACAAAGTTCATCAACCTTCATAACATCTTATGCATCCAGCATCTGTGTTTTACCTTTCCGAAGTGGCAATCACATTGCCTCTGCTTCCATGCTTCTGCTCGCTCACTCGCAACGTTCCAACCTCCCTTGAGCACGCGGCTCGCACCACAGCATCCCAGAGTCACTCAGCCTCATTTGACTCACAGGGTACGCTATCTTTGTGTACCTTTCTCTATTCTGGTCGGTTCTTCACAGCTGCTGTTCCCAGATCGGCGTGCTCCTCTTCTCGGGTCTCCAACATCTCTGGCTGTTAGAGAGAGAATCCTCTCGACTCCTGGAGGTCAGCAGCTTGCCCCTGCCACCAGAGTCTTCCAACACCAGCCACAGTCTGCTTCTGCTGCAAAGACTCTGCAGCTCCATGGTACCTCGGACACATGTCTCCCTGCTTCTTCCTCCAACCTCTCTGTCTGCAGGAATTCCACAGGAGATTCTGCTCTCTCTCCCATTCTCTCTGGATTTTCTCCACCCACCAATCGTAGAAGGCATCTGTTCTACTGCTGCATCATTCTCCTCTTCTGTCTGCTCCAGTGCTCCTGTTCTCTCATCCAGGTTCTCCAGGTGGTGGTGGTGGCCCCTAAATTAGAGGGATGGCCATGACTGATGCCTTTGTAGAATATTCTCCAGCTCTCCAAAGTTGTTCTGCCAGATTGAGAATGACTATAAGAAATGGGTGGGTCCCTTTGAAGGAACTGTACATGGTCTTTCCTGCCGTCCACTTACTTCGGAGGCCAAAAAAGGGCATAAAACATTGCAGAAAGTTCAGAGAACAACAAAGAATGTTAATAGCAATTGTGGAAGGGTAAAGTTTCAACTTGAGAGTTGGTGGGGTGGACACAAAGTGCATTTTAAAATGTCAGTGAAGCACAGACATCGACGTCGGACATATCATGCTGCACAGGTACAGCCAAGTCATGGCATCCGCTGCTGTCTTCGACCACTTCTTGGTGTTCACGAACATTAGTGCAGCAAGGTGATGTCACCCGGGTGCACTGCGATGACCACGGCCACATATCGACATTCGCCAACTAATTAAAAGTGTGTAATGCCATTGCAGAGATCGTTGTTCAAAAATGTCTGTGTGGCTGGCTTGCGTCCCTCTGGCGTGTTGAGGCAACCATGTTTCTGACGTATGTGAACTAATTAAAAGTTCATCATTGTTGCCACAGACATGGTGGTCTGTTCGCAAATGTTAGCACACTGAGTGACATCACTGAAATACGATGTTGCAGACACGTACATGTACATAGACCATGGACTTCAAATTGTGGTTTAAAAAAAACATTAACATAATTACATAAAATTTTAATTAGAATATATTATGATAGGAAGGGACAATTGCTGTGGGAAAGAAAAATAGGGGAATTTAGCAGTGGTATATGTTCATTATTAGGAGAATTAGGGATAGAGATCTCATCAAAACATTGTTCTGAAATGTCCTCTTGAAATGATTGGGGTGATTGATGGGGGAAGGGTCACATGAACAGGTAGGACAATGAAAATCAATATTTCAAATCACATGATTGTCATATGTACACAATTCTGTACTTTGAATTGTAATTTGATTCATATCTATACAATTTGTTTATCCAATTTTCAATATTATCTAATCTAATTTCAAATAGGTTTTTTTCTATTTTTTGCTCATGATTGCTGTCTTCTTCTTTTTGTTCCAGATTGTGAAGTATGGGAGATATGTAATACATTGATTTTAATAGTTTACATATACATAACAGAATTGTATTATTGTATAAAACAAATAAAATAATTTTCCGTTAGTAGGTTCTTCTTCAGTTATATCTTCTTTTTGGAAGTGTAACTGTAGCCATTCCAGAGTGCTTGTCATTTCTATTACAATATACAAGGTTTCTATTTGGTTATAATCATGTTCACCCATTTCATACAATTACATACTGCATGTTTATAAATGAAATGAAAAGGTACTGTGTACTTACTGAAGTTTAGAAATTATTTTCCTCACTGCGAAGAGAATTTTTTATACAGGGTGTAGATTTGTCTTCAATGTATGGTACAATCCATATTATTGTGTTATACATTTAAAAACAGTATTTTAATTTCCAAAGTTATAAGGGATGGAAGATATGTTTGTATTCACTATATGCATTGTTGATCTACATATACCTTTTCCTAAAACAAAAAAGGAATATTGTGTCCCACTGCGATTTTGGGTAATATTGATGTCACCTATCCGCAGACTAGCAGTACTGTCCGTGGATATAATAGCTAATATGTGGCAGGGGAGAATGATTTTAAGTGCAAAGTTTGTGAAGAGAACTTTTGAAGTTGCTTGTAAATTAGGTTGCACTGATAAAAACATTTGAAATGAAGTGTACAAACTTTGTTAATGAGACGTTATGGTTAAGTTGCACTAATAAAAACCTATGAGATTTTTCTGTTATGTTATTCAGATTTGTAAGGCGCCAAAGCCCGCAGGCATACAGGCGCCGAACGACAGAAGTGGTGAAGAATACTCAGAAGATTCAGTAGAATACTTTGTTAAAAGGGAAGTTATGGTTAACTTGTACTAATAAAAACCTATGAAATGCAGTAAAAAAATGTTGTTAAAGGGACATTTTGGTTGTAAGGTGAAATAATAAAAAAAAAGGTTGCCATTTGCAATGTCATCTTTGATGTCCTGGGTGTTTGTCTGAGCAGTGCATGGATGGGGCAGGGGAAGGTAGTTATAGTTGCATAACCTACCATAACTGGCAAATGTCTTTTTTTTTATTTTACTTTGCAACTGTAAAGTCCATTTAACAAAGTTATTTCAATGAAAAATATATATATATATATATATATATATATATATATATATATATATATATATATATATTTTTTATATATATATATATATTCTCCTGTTTAATGAAGTAACAGGAAACGGTGGCAGGGTCAGTGCTACAAGTGCTACAATAAACCATTTCTAGGAGGCAGCATGAGGGGACCACTAGCAGAGGAGTTTAAGGGCACCCATCTATTCCTAAAAACATTAAATCTGCCCCATTGCAACAGGGGCTTTTTATGAATAGTGTGAACTTAACCACTGATAGGGACTCCCAATGTTTGATAAGACACAGTGGGATCATTTTCTATGTCTCACTTTACTGATCCAGGACATCCTTGTCATATTTTGAAGGGGGAGTGGGAGAAGGGAGGAGGAAACGGGAGATGAAGTATGTTTTCTCCTCCATTTCCTGCCTGCAAATCCAGTGTTTTTTATGCAGGAAGTATTCGCACTTTTGTAAAATAGAGTACAAAAGCTATGGGGTAAAATATAGCCGGTGAATGTCAGAAATAAAGAGGCAATGCCAGGCCAGTATGTAAGAGTGAAGCTGGCTGGTGCTATCAGTTGGCAATAGCAGGGCAGTCCAAGACACTTCTTTTTCTGATTTTAAGCCTATTGACTTGGAAAGAAATGGGCCTAGTTGAGATCTATTAAAAAGGACAAGTGCGCAAGTGGAGGAAGACACTTACTTTACACAAATGAACTGACAGTTAAATAGAAAGGTCTTCTTTGAGTATTCAAGGGGACATCAGTTTCCCATGATAAATAATGTCCTATGCGTGGACAATACTGAAGGGGCACTCATGTTATTTCAACTGTTATATACAGACAGATTCAACAATTGCAGCAGTGCACATGGGATGAAAAGAAATAGTGCATTTGGAAGGTAAAAAGGAGGAATGATGCATTTTCAACTCAGAAATAAAGTCGAATAGCGGACTGCCTTTATCCAGTTATAAGAGACTTGATTTCAGCACATTAAAAAGACATTTGTAAGAGAGGCCTATTTCATTTGGTGTAGATTTGAATACTGCTTCCTGGTGTAACTATGGCCTATCTTTGTGGATAGAGTGAATTTATTTTGGTTTATAAAGTATGCAAAGAAAGATGGTATTTATAGACAACAGGCCCTGGTACAGCATTGAAAGTTACAAATACACTGTGGGCAAACGTAATATGCTAGCCTTCCAGAATGGTAAATTGCAACTTGTTCTCTCCGAGCTGAAATTCCCCATTGAACTGTGAACCGAACAGTGTATCTGGATCCTGACCTTGCAGCCCTTTGGTTTGATGAATACCAGTGATGCAGGACTGATTTCCAGTCATTGCTTAAATATACAGAGAACGAGATCACATTTGTAGTGAATTGCTGATAACATGACTAACAGAAGTGACCTCAAGGTTAAATATCCACATAAAAAGTGCATTATCTCTGAACAAAGACCCTTTGAAAATGTGAACTCAAGATCTTTTGCTGGACCCACCAAGGAAACAGGTCTGGCTGTCAAACTAAATGCTAAAATATACAAAGACATAGATTGATAGTTATGGGAGTTGCTGATAACATGTCCTGCCGAACTGACCTTAAGGACAAGCCTTTCCATAAACAGGGCTTTGAAGCCAAGGAGAGAAAAGGATAACATAAACATGGATGAACCAGATGGCTGGTCAGATGTTTAAGGGAAATGGAAACTGCTTGTGGCTGATCGGAATGTGAAACTAGGGGCCATGCCATGCCCTGCCATTGAAATTTGTGTTATGTATACAAACTCAGTTATGGGAAAAGGTATGATTCTCACATTTTCATACACCTCAGAAATGGCAAATTTGGTATAATGAGGGTAAGCTGGCCCATGTTTAGCTATTTCAGCACATCAGCAAACCGCGAAAAACTGTAGCTCCACCCAGGAAGGGCATGCAGAAATAAAATTAGTATTGTCCGACTCGCCATAAAGTATAGAATTCAAAAATATCTATAGTCATGTGATTATCTGAAATACCAAGGGAGTTGTCACCTTATGAGATTTTTCAGAACACAAAATGTGAAAATCCCTGTCAATTTGAAATGATGCATCTTTTCTCCTCCCTCAGCCTAAATCAGACACTCCTCTCAATTCCTGGTCCTATCATCAGGCGGGGGGGTATGGAGGGGAAGGTGAAGGGAGTGAGCGAGCCAATCCTGACTGTGGGAATTATGACAATGTTGAAGTGCCATCCGTGCTATAAGAGGGTATGTTTGCATCAGAACAGGGCTTTTTCTGACTTTATTCTGGGAGATAGCCTGCTGCTGGACTCTTGCGAGGAACAACTAGCAGAGAGGCAAGGAGAGCTACCAAGGCCATCAGGGTAAACCATGCCTAGAAACCTGGGAGCCCTAGCTGGAAGCGGCCTATCTGGAGGGACCCTGCTGTGGGAGAGGCCTGGTGTGAGCTGCCTACCAAAAGAGGGTCCTAAAAATATGGCCGGCTTCCGAAGGAAAGGGCAGAGCTCCCATGTAAGTAGATATCCAAAAACCATCAATTGTGTGGGGAGCCACACGCTTCTATGCCTTTTCTTTTTAGGGGGTGAAGGGGGGTGGGGGGTAAACTGAGTAGCCCCTTTGCACAATTTATTAAATGTCATTCAAATTATTTCCCCATAGAAAACCACCCTCTCTGTTGAAATTGCATTGTGTTGGGATCAGCCTGCCTTAATCCTTTTAATTAAATTGTGGGAAGGGGGAGACACTGTGTAGACCGTTAGCACATTTGATTAAAGTAAATCAATTAATTCCCATATAGAAAATCATAGGATGAGTTTTGTTAGAGTTTGAAACTAACAAAGTTCATGCCTAGTGTGTTAGAGCCGGTATAGTCTATAAAGACTCGGTTGACTGAAACCCATGACTCCTGTACAGACGGGGATGGGGGTGTCCTGTATCCCAAAAGAAGTCATTCATAAAACACTGCCTTTGAAGTCAGTGTGGAGGGTGTAAAATGAAATTTCCCATTCATCCCCATTCATTTAAATCACAATTGCAAAGCATTGCATCTCATCTGTATGTGGGTTGCAGAATGAAAATTTCCCCTTCATTCTCATTTTCTCTGACCAGATTCCAGCATTGATTCTCATTTTCATGTGTGTTGAAGACGATTTCCCTTTGAGTTCCTTTTTTCCAACTGGGCCTTTCAAATGAAATCCTAAAAACAAATGTTTCCATTGGTGCCCTAGCCTCCCAAAAACAGAATCCCAAAGCATTGCCTGTCCTTTGCATGTGTGTTTCAAAACTAGTGTTCATTGTATTACAAATGTTTTCTTTGGTTAAGTTGAAATAAAATGTGTTGCAAAGGGGGCTGCATGTTTCAAAATTGTACCTGTGTTGTTTGAATAACGGAGTTATTGTTGTGATATTGGGTGTTGCCACAGTGTTGGTGGCTGATCTCGGCTGCCAGTCCTTTTTGTTAAACTTTAAATAAACAAATAAATAAATAGTCTTACTATGCGCTGGCCTGGTTCCTAGTCCGGTGGATACACAGGGTATTTGTTGGAGTGGGTGCGAGACGGGTTGGAGGCCTCACCAAAGTGAACCTGAAAGAAATAGTGCTTTTTTGTGTGCCACCTTGCTTGGGGGGCAAAGGAACTCTGAGTTGAGTGTGACGGCATAATAAACTGCGGCACACTTTTGTAAAATGGAGTACAAAAGTGAGTTATAAAGTGATTATGCCTCATTTTACACTTCACTTTTGCATTCCGCATTCCAAAATTTGAAAATTGCATGCAGTGAACATAACAGCATGCAAGTGCAAACATTGGTGATCCCCTGCCTGCAATTTGCACATTCTCCAAAATGTAGCCCACTGAGATTAAATTATTTGCCCAGGATAACCTACATTACATTTGTTAAGCAGTAAAGACTGCATTTTAACTGCTCTGAAATGTAGGCGCTTGAATATATATCTCCTGAACTCTAGATGGTACAAATGTTTAATGTTTGCTTTTCAAGAACTGCACAACTACTGTATTACAGAGATTGCTTGCTTAATGCACAAATCAGTAATCTGATAAAATATCCATCCTTATATTAAGCAGAGTATAATTACAGCTTTATTTTCCACATCCTGAATGAAAGGTTATAAATAACAGAATGCAGTGTTGAAACCCTGAAAATCAGTTTTGTAGACCTCATGGATATGCACTAAGCTTTAAAAATATGATTTTACTTGCATCACTTTAATTGTCTTGTAAAGAGGTAAATGATTTGTAGTTAACTGGGGCTCTCCTGCTTTTTAGATGCAAACGCCCCATGGTCCTGTTCATATTCGGATAACAGAAAGGTGTTGAGTAAGTCATTAACAGGGCCTTGTTCAAGGGACAGCAGTGCCTGGTAGACACACTGTTATTTTTCATCCTACAATTATGAAAGCCCTGAAAGCAGTGAGGCCTGGCAATGTAGGAGTTTTACAACTCCAGCAGCCTCTATATTTTAGGCGCCTATTTTGGCCCTCAGCAATGCTGCAGGTTTTGCACCTGGAGAGCCGCTGGTATACAAAGTGCTAAAGTACTTATTAACGGGAGTCTCATGCAGTGGTAGAAGTGTACCAAACAAAGCAGTGGAACTGTGGTCTCAGCAGGGAAGAGGGTAGGCGGAAGCATAGTGCGGCATGTGACAAGGTGTTGCGGCCGGGGCTTTGCAATAGTATAAAAGTGACTAGTAACTAAGGCTCCTATTGCAACTTTATACATGCACAGGAACATGAATGACAAATCCTCTATATAGAATGATGAATATGGCAGTAAAAAGTAGAGGCATGGTAAACAGATCAAAATAAAAGTAGTGGAACACTGCTCCCGACCGCTCCCGCTCACTTCAATCTCTGGTCTCATGCAACATATTCAGACCCCACTCCCTTAAATGTTTTCATTTCTCAAAGCGAAGGAATTTTCTTTTCTAAAATACACGTTTTATCCTTGTTTGTATAGGCTAATTCAGGTTTCCACTGGCAGAAATCGTCAAACAGACATCAACACGGAATAGCTGGACACAGGCTGTATGGCTGTAGTCCTCCTTCACCTGTGTGTGAGGACCAGTAAAAGGAGACTTAGCTCTTGTTGCTCAGAGCCCAGTGCAAAACCCATTTCCAATGCCCAGCGCAGCTTACTGTCTCTCAAAGTGAATTGTAGAGCTGCAGCATATTACCGAATAACAAGAGACACTGATAATGATCATTTACGAACACTCCTGGCAGAGAATCAGGAAAGTGAATAAGGAGGAGGGGTCTGTAAGAAGCTGTGATGGCATACGGGAGAAGATGAGGGGCAGCTACCGTATATAAGAGGGTAATGCCTTTTGACCCTGTCAAAACACATATACATGTACGCTGTATTCAGCCATGTGATGTCTTACAACACAAAACATGACACTTATCCATTTTATAAGCCTCAGAAGTATGACATGCTTTGATTATCCAGCATGCAAACTTGTGACCTGGAGCTTTCACACACATCTGTGCAGGTGGTGCATCAACCAACTGAGCCCCTGACATTTTTGTCCTGTATTTTTTTGTTGTCTATGTGTCTTATGCATCTCATTTCTCAATATTAGCGGGTCTAATCTACCTCCGTCTTGTTTTCAATTTTACAGTTACAGCTTTAATCCTCTTGGACTTTACGTGCAGGTTTTGCCATTTCTCCCCTTTTTATGCTGCGGTCTAGAAGCATCTCTGTCTGAGCAATTCTGATTTTTAGGCTGCCCTCCAGTTAGGAGGGGTTTAGGAGCCACCTTTTCTCATCTAATAAGAGGAAGAGTAGTGTCAGATTTAGTTTCCCTGTTTCCTGGTATTTTGTTTACCCAGGCAGTCATAATCTAAAGATCCTTTGGGTCATTGATCCATACTGTCACGTCTGGTGTTCCACCTCTGCTTCGTACCCTATAATCGATGACTTGGGTCCAGGTTGGTATCTAACAACGCAACTCCTTCCTGAAAGGCGAACAGACATGTGAATGCAAGAAGTCAACCCCCTCACAAGCTACCGTGAGAAACACGGGAGGAGTCTCTATTTGCACCACACCTGTGGTTTCCCCGATTTAGGTGGTGTAGAGAGAGTGCAAACACTGACAGGGAAGGCAGGTGTTTTTCACGTACGGATCTGGAATGAAGATGCTGGTATTCAATAATGCAGGTTATTACTCAGAGGAAATCCAAAAAAGACGGGTAAATGGGCAAACTGGAGATAGGCAAGCAAGAATAGGCAAGGTGGTCGAGGAAATATCTGTCAGCCTGGAGGGAGACAGGAAAGGACCTCATCACAAGTTGGGCAGTATTCTGGTGCAATTTCTGCCAAGCAGAAATCGAGTTACTGCTGGGTCATGTGGCGGTATTAGCACTGCAGCACAACCTGGCGTGCCCGACTCCAGTGGTAACGCTATTACCAAACAGCAGAAACAGCACCAAAATAAGGGTTGCCGCCAAAGTATCAGCGCAAATAGCACTGCTGCCGCGATCCGGTGCTAATAGCGCCAGCGGAAATTGCATCACCACCGGAACGGGAAGCATTGCAGTGGGCATTTTGAAAAAAACTATCCATCCAAAATCTCCACTTCCTGCAGCTATCCGGACAAGCCAGAATGGGAAGCATTGCAGTGGGCATTTTGAAAAAAACTATCCATCCAAAATCTCCACTTCCTGCAGCTATTCGGACCTGGAAACAAGCCAGAATGTCACAGGAGAGGACCAGAGGCAAGGTGCCTGAAAATAGTTTGAGAAAACCCAAGTTCAGTGAGGGGGAGCTGGTGGTCCTCACTGATGAGGTCATTGCCCACTGTGAGGAGCCATATGGCAGTAGGCAGCATAAGGCTGTGGTGGGAGCCTTAACCAGCGCCCACCTAGACTACTGCTATAGTCATTTTCTGGGTATTCCTGTTAAACAACTTCAGCGACTTCAGAAAGCACACAATGCAGCACTCAGATTGATATTAAAGCTGAAGAAAACTGTTCATGTATCCCCATTTCGCTGCGAGCTAGATTGGCTCTCAATTGAAGACTGTTTTAGGTTTAAGGCAGCTTGCATTGTCTTCAAGTGTGTAAATGGTACTGCCCCTTTATATCTGAGGGAGCTAATTCAGTCAGATCACCCTGTAAGGCAGCTTCGCTCCAGGGATAGTCATTTTTTGGCAATCCCTCACTCAGTCTACAAGTAATGGGGCGATAGAAGATTTGCTGTCTTTGGTCCAAAGCTGTGGAATTCTCTGCCACTTGAATTGAGGACTATGAGCTTGCTTCTTCAGTTTTGCTGACGACTAAAGACCTTCCTGTTCAAATAGACATCTGCCCATATGATGAGTGCTTGGTATGATTTTTGTTATACCCTTTACTCTATGATTGTCATCTGCGCCATTATACAGTTCACTCTGTTCAGTGCATGTTATAAATTCAAAAAATCATCAAAATCAAGACCACAGGACAGTGCAGGACAGCCATCTGGCATGCCATCAGCCATAAGGTGCCTGCTGTGGCAAGCATACCCCATGACAGGGAGGACTGCTGTTAGAGGTGAAATAACCTGAGGGTCAGGGTGCGTGGACTGTTGTCCCAACACCACCAGGAGTCCCTGGCGACTGGAGGCACTGTGGAATGACTGGTATTAGGAAAGATTTCCATTTCATGTGTAATTCTCCCTCCAGTTGTGAACCCCCAAACATTTTGCTTTGTTTAAACACCATAGTCTGACTTGACTTTACCAGTGGAGCACAGCCTTCTGCTGCACTCTTCTAGGCTTTCGTTCACTTTTGCTATGGGGAAACTGACATGCCCTTAAAGACAGTCAGTACTGGGAGACTTTGTTTCCCTTATTCCTTGCTAATTTTGCAACTTTTCTGCAACATGTTACAAGTGCAAAATGTAGCTTACAGTACAGTGCGCTTGGGTCCTCTAGTCAATTTCAAGGGCCATAGACACTCTCAAAGGAATTTCTAGGAGAAGTGCGGATGTGCCTTGGACAGGGCTGGTGGCAGCTTATCTTTTCATGTATTTGTTAACCCTTTCTTGCCATGCAAACTGCGTTAACCGCGTTTGGCACAGAAAGGTGGTCTGGTTCCAAAATGGCCATGCCACAAGGTTCTTTGTCCTGTCCCTTGGCCAGCTTGCTCCTTCCCCAGGTCGAGTGGACCCGGGTCAGTCCTTAATTGGATAGGCATTTTCACGCTAGGTGTCCAGCTTTTGCAGGCTTCTGTATGTGAGCAGATCTCCCACTGGGTCCTCTTCGTTTTGGCGCGAAGGAGATTCTGGATAAGAGAAGGATCCAAACACCCATACCGTGTTGATCTCTGGAGTTCTCACTGAACGAAGCATAGGATCCAAGTATCCTGAAACGAAGTAGCTGAGTCGAGAAACCACTGGGGACCCGCTGGAAGGTTTGGCACCCTGAGCCCACTGTTGTCCTGCTGGACCCCTCTGCATTTGATCAAACTAGAAGGTCTGCGAAGATGCTTTGACCCATTGGAATAGTGGGATCAACTATTCTCGGAACCTTCATCAAACGCTGCAAGCAGTCCCTGGGCCAACCAGTGGGCTGATCAGCTTGTGCAGGACCTTTGCTCTGACACCGCTGCCGTTTTGAAGAGACCCTCTAAACTTGGTATATCACAAGCTCTCTGTTCACTGCAGTCTCATACCAAATTTCGTGCACTTGGCATTCCCAGGTCTGGAGTAAAGAGAGAGAGAGCCCAAATTGGAGTACACCCGGTTACCATGTCGCCCAGCCGTGGTAACAAACTTTACAGGTGCATTGCTGCTGTGCCCCTCTTGCCCCCTGAATCCTGCTACAGTGAAACTGGCCTGATCCATCCACCAGGAGCGGAGAAATCGCCAGTGTCCCATTTGGGAATCAACGCTCTAACTTCATTGATGAAAGCCGCACAGCTGCAGAATTGCCACATTTGAACCTGCAACCGAATTGGACTTGACTGCCTAAGTTTGGTCCGGAGTGCACCAGGGGGCGGTGAGTACAAGCAACCTTTACCAGTGGCCTCTAGCGCATCCAACCCTTTTTACGCACAAGTGTCCCATGAGGGCCACTCTACTTTGTCCAGATAGCCTGAGCTATCAAACTATTCCCAACTTCTGGATCCTGCTCTGCCCTTATGGGGAGACCCTCCTCGAATAGTGGGAACCTATTCTGCATGACCTCACCTACCTTCCTGAGCTGCTACAGCCCCTTCAAAAGACCCCGGTTTCACACATCTGCACTACCGCATGCGTGTAACGCTTACCTGGACTCCGCAGGAGTGCCTTGGACTGGTTTAGGTGTTCACAGGTTCTCAACTCGATATAGTCCAATAGCTTCTGTAAAGAATAGGACGATGACTTAATCTTTCTACAGTATCTAATCTTTCCACCTTACACTCACATTTAATCTGAAATGACTTTTCTTATTCACAGATGTTAAATGGAAATCTCACCTGGGCTTTTAGGTTAGGGAGCTATCCATCCTGCTCTGGTGCAGGCGCACTAGTTCTGTAGATAGTGATGAGTAGGTGCAGGGGCGCTAGTTCTGTAGATAGTGATGAGTCGGTACAGGGGCGCCTTTTCTTAAGTGGTAATAGGACCTTATAAGCACAATTTAGATGAAAGGTGAACTCTGAAGAAATTGAATTTGGCAAGTTCACGGAGGAACTGACTCAGAAAAATTCAGTTCTTTAATTAGATAAGGTGGTTGCCATAGAAGATAATGAAATAAGGGGCGGGAAAAAACTGAGACTCTAAAAAGGGAAAAAATAGTGGCCGTGGAAATGGAAGCTAAGGAAAATGTACTGTCAGAATTCTAACAACCCCTATATGTATAGTTATGTGAATAAATCTAAAAGTACACAAGTACCACTTCACAGTAAATAGATAATGAAAAAATACTGAGGCAAGCTTCACGGAAAAAATTAGGGTATAGAGTAAGCAGTGGAGATGAACTCTGAATAATTCCCCAATATGACAACCTAGGAACAAGGAGTGAAACTAGGAAAGTGCAAATACAAAAATCCTAAACAACGTGACTAAGTGCCACTAAACACACTCTAGCTGACTCAGTAATTGAACTCATAGTCAAGGAAGTACAATTTCGTAACAAGTTAGTAATGGAATGACTGAAGGAACAACAGGTACTTGCGTGAGTTCTGGGGTTCCTTATTTTCTGTCAAAATGCTCAGAGACCTCTGTGTGACTGGCTGTAAAAACTAAGGTGAAAGGATCGGGAATACTGTGGTTGGAACAACTGCATAAAAAGGAACGAAATAGGAGCTGGGAAGTAAGGGAAAATAAACTGCTACTGTGACAGAAGAATTCTGTGGAACGAAGAACCGCAGTAACGTCACACTGCAGCCGCAGTTTGCAGACGCGAAGCATGGACCTCCCGGGGGTGGGGCTTATAAGGAAAACGAAGCAGGAAGCATAGACCTGTGAAGTTAGTTTCTTTTTTCAGCATTAAATGACGGCCATGGTAGGCAACCCGGAATCCATACTCTGTGAATGGGGAAACATGATCAGAGACTCTCTAGCGCAGTCATCCAATCATGCCATGCCAAGGACCAGCCCCTTAAGGAGTTCTTTTGGGAAGGTGCAGTTAGACTCTTGCCTGTGGTAATGACAATGCGCCACCATTGCAAGTACATTTGAGCACTAGGCTCCTCTCATCGTAGGGATTGGACTGCCATTCAGGTAGGATTGTGACTACTGTAGAATTGCCTAAAGAGTCTTTGCACTACCTGCTTCCTTCCCTTTCTAGGTTGTGAATCCATTTCGTGCATTACCCCTTTAGGCCACTTGGTCTTGTATATATGTATTTTGATAGGATTGTATTGGGTTAGTAGTGTTACTGTGATTAGACCTTGAATAAATGGATTTGTATTTTATATATATATATATATATATATACACACCTGACGTAGTGATTTGTAAGTGTCCTTTACTCTGTGCTCATTGAGGTCTTTCAGTCACCCTCACCCCTCTTGAGACCTAGTCTTGTCTTCCGCCAATGCTACCTTGATTGGTCTGGCTTGTCCAGAAGGTTACCCTGTTCCAAGAAACTAGGGTGGCCTTCTGAACCTCTGTCCACCAGTTCAGAGTTCCAAAATCTGTCTTAACAACTGGTCCTCACTGCCTGGGAAGAAAAGTGCAGCACGGTCCTGGATATAGAGGAAATAGAGTGTCTAAGGTGCAGAGGCAAGTGCCAGCAGCCAGGAGGCAGGAGGTGATTCAAAGTACTCCCTCCTGCCCAGAACAAGTGCTTGCACAAATGGCAGCCTAGCTTAGCATGCCTCAGTGGACAGGAACACATGTCAGCAGACCCAGAAGCTGGGTATGCCAACAAGGTGAAGAGATAGGGTGGCCCATCAGCCACCCTCGACAGCAGCCATGGGCAGGGCACCAAGGGCACCCCTGAGCATTACAGGTGTGGGAAGGGGTGGAAAGTGACCTATCCAAGTGCCAAGCACACCGCACCCCTGCTGGTGTCTAGGGAGAATTCTCATAAATGGCTGATTTCCCTTACCTAATGAGTCCCTCAGCAGCTTTGCTGGATTTCTAGGGTTTATTTTTTTCACCTGTTAAGAGTGTGAGCCTTTTTTCCCACTCTTACATGTGTTTTGCTGTGTGTGTTTTTACCATGTGTGTGATGTTGGGCTCTGGAGCCTCACCTACTCCATGAGCATCATTCTTATGTGTGACACACAGCACCTTCAGTGCAGTGACACAGGGTTATCTTTTAGAGGTCCCACTGGCTCCATTTTTCTGGGACTGACTTCTGTCTCCCAGAAACATGTAAAGTTGCCATTAACTTTATGTAGTCTCTTTAAATCCCAGATCCAGTACATCCCATCTTACATGGAGTATTGGAAAGGGTTAATTCCTATCCCCTTTTGTCTGTTTCTCTTGGAGCACTGTTTCGCTCCTTTTTCATCAAGACTTGGCTGGTGGCAGTGGTAACTATCTGATTTGTCATACGCGTGGTCACCTCATATAAACATGGTATTGTTTTAGGCTATTTTATAAGCCTCGAACATAAACCTGCTTGACCAAATATATTTGATTTCGCCTCTGGCTGGGTTTATTCACCGTTTCTTTTTGTTAAAGTCTTTTTCGTGTTTTACTCTGCGCGCCAAACCAGGTTTGGTCCCTTTGTTCGCCGTCTTTTCGCAGGCTTCTGCATAGAACCCCTCCTTAAGGTGCCTGAAAGTCTGGGTAGACAGGATGTGAGCGAGGCGTCTTAGGACCCCTGCCATGGGTTACTTTGGTAACCCAAGTCACACTCCCTCTTGATTGGTTGGGTGACTGTCCATGCCAGGACAGCCACCCTTTTGTGTGATTGACAGCCAGGCTGTTTGAATGGGGGAAAACTGCATGAAAAGCAGGTCTCTGGGACTGGAAAGGCAGAGTCGCCACTGGAACGAAAGAACCATGAGGAGCTGATGGAAGAGGACCCCTACAACGACTGAACCGCCCGGTGAAGCCCTGCTGCAGTTCCGAATCTTCCGAATCCAATGACAGTGAAGATACTCCAGGAAACTTCTTCCCTTGAGCTGGTGGGACCAACCAGTTCACCCAAACTGCAAGCCAGGACCCCTCCTCTGGTCGGATAGCCAGGAAGGTCGGACCCTGCTTGGGTTTTAAGGAGCGCACCTTTAATTCGTTGTTTCGCTCTGCTGCTGGTTTCTTTCCTGGGTAGTGCAGGACCCTCCAGTCTTCCTACTTCTTGTCAGTCCGACAGTTGCTTCAGGAACCGTGAGCCTGCAGGAACTACCAGGAACGTCCGCCTCAGCTACAGCTTCTTCTCTGTTTTAAGGTATTGTGCAAATCCGGTTGTTCGTTTCGTTCAACCGCGGTGAAAGTGTTTGAAATCTTTCTCCAATCTGAGGGCTTGTCCTTCTCTTCTCTTTGAACTAACTTTTTTTTTTTGGGAGTCACACTCTGTAAAATAGCGAAAGTATCTTGCATGCCAAAACACGTGGTAGAACCGTACCTGACAACATTTCCTATGTTCCCTACAAGCACTCACGCATCGCTAGAGGCATCAGAGGATGACGAGGGGGCAGGCTTATCTGGGAGTGGGGCATCCAGGCGCTCAAGTTCAGTCACCACCACAACCCACAAAGGCACAGATAGGCTATGCCAAGGTGGATGTCCTGCCATGAGACACCACTACCCAGCAGGGCCAAGCCCACATCAAGACCACAGCCCACCAGGACCACCACAAGGCCCACTGCACCCACTCCTGCAGCTGGAGGGTCTGACGCTGAGGCCACAACTCCAGGCAGGGTGACTGTGGAGACAATGGGGGGACATCAGCCCAGTGTCACCACCTACAGAAGGGCCAGAAACACCCGAGAGCCCTCATTGCTGCCAGCGTGCACATACCCCTGAGCTGGATGTTGACAATCTTTTCTATGGCTCCCCTGACAACCGCCCAGGGTCACTGCACAGCCACCCTCGCATACGGCACACACCACCAAGCAACACTATGCTGCAGAGGCTGGAGGAGATGGAGAGGTGACAGAGTGAGGCATAGGAGATGGAGAGATGTAGGCAATAGGACATACACACTCTGAACACCAGCAGCCAATCCGTGACTGCCTACAAGGGGCCACCCACAGTATTGTGTGGGCCATGACCAGGAATCGGGCAGAGGCAGCTGCCATTATGGCCGCCCTGACAGTGAATGGGCAGAGGGTCAGGGAGATGACCAAAGGGGTCTACGTACTCACAGAGGCCATCCGACAGAGCACGGAGGTTACACTCTGCATATCAGGGGGTCAGGCTCGATAGCTTCCAGTTTGACGACACCCACTGAGAAGTTGTAGCAGAGCACATCAAGGCACTGGTCCCAGCACCATTTGGGCTCGAGATCACCGGGGGCTGGCATGGGGGAAAGGAGCCATGGTTAAAATTAAGATTGAATCACTTATTGCCCTGAGTGGCCATGCTGGGGAGTTGGTGGTTGGAGGAGGGAGGGGGATAGTATGCTGGGGAGTTGGTGGTGGGAGGAGGTTAGTGTGCTGGGAAGCTTGTGGTGTGAGGAGGGAGGGGGGACAGTTGGGGCACATCATTTAACAACACTGTTAAACTTCATCAATACAAGGACATTCCGGATTGTGTCATTGTCCTCTTTATTGGTAGAGGTGAATGTCACACAGTGAGAAGAAATTGTCCATCAGTCCCTGGTGAGCCAGTCTCCCATCCCTCGCGTCATCTCTGGCAATGCATGCATTTGCCTCTGCCACAGGCACTGCATCCTCATCCTCGGGGAGTGACATGTCAACGTCAAGGGGTAGCAGAAAATATCTCTTCAGGCAGATATTATGCAGCATGGCACACACAAGCTCAATCCTACCAACTTTCTCTGGAGCGTACATTAGGGCTCCAATAGTACGGTCGAGGCAGCGGAAACGTGCCTTCAGGAGGCCAAACGTATGCTCTATGCAAACACGGGTCCTGCTGTGAGCGTAATAGTAGGCAATATCCTGCAGTGTTTGTGGCTCACGCACAAGGGTCAATAGCCAGGGCAGCTGTGAGTATCTGAGTCACCGGCATGGGGGAATCACAGCCATTAGTCACATTGTAAAGTGTGGGGGTGGCCTTACATAGTATTAGGGCGATGGGCATCTTGTGCATGCATATGGGCCTTGATTTTGTGACATGTGTCTGTACTATAGCTGAGCATGCTATGCTATGCTATGTCACTCGTATCACGCATTGTTTCTGCTTCACATGCACCCTGTTCCCTTGCAGCACATGTTACATAAGCCGTCTTTCGGAGACGTGCAGCTGACATGGTGGCTGTCTTGCGGCAGTGTATTTCGCACATGCATGGGGCATGCTGGGTCTCCCATTGGCCCGCCCTAAGCTTCTGGGGCCACCGGGTTGGCATTGCAGGCTGTTCGCACATGGGTGCATGCCTGTGGTACTGGCAAGGTTGCTGTTCTGTGATGTGATGCAGCCAGGTTCCAGGGTGAGGGCCTGACCCTGGAGATCAGTGCAAGCCTTACTTGCCTCCTCCTTCTCCTCCTCCTGTTCCTCCTCCTCTCCCCCGTACTACTTCTGTCCTGGCCTTGTTGTCCTGCCTGTCTACTTCCAGGCGCAGCATGAATAGCTGCCTGCCATGCTCACAGTGGCTAGTGGCAGTGTGGTTTTAAAACAGTGTTTGGGGTTGGGTGTGCCTTATGTAGCCCGCTGGAGTGGATTGGGATCACCTGTGGCTTCATTTCTGACACCTGTGTTCATTTATCTCCAGCTGGAGACAACTGTGCTGTGTTTTCGGCGGCATTAGCGCCACTTTTCCAAACCAATACCGCCTTACATGGACTTGTGAAGCAGCTGTGTTTGCACTTTATGTGGCCAGCGGAGATGCCTCCGGCTGTCATAGCGCTGGCTGATTATACAGTTGGTGGTATTTGTGCCGGCTCATAATCCGGCTGAGTGGTATTGGCGGTGCTAATTCAGCCCCCGCCACTCTTAGGGCTTAGCGTCCAAATTGTGACGAGGCCCAGAGCAGTCAAAGACATATCTGGCAGGTTGGAGACAGGTCAATCAAGAATATAGCAGGTGGGTAGGCAGACAGAGAACAAGTAGGCAATGGTAGACCGGTTTTGGGAGGTCAAGGAGGAAAAGGGAAAATAGAAAATAATTGACAGGTTACAGTTGGGCAGATAAATAGGAAATTAGTGAACTCAAGGTAGGCAATTGGAAAAGAAACACATTCTCTTTAATGCAAATCATTCTGTGGTTTCATACCAGTCTCAATTGTCAAGAAATGTGAAGAATGATTATCTAGTTCTACTGGAAGAACATTTTTCAATTTGATTTTAGCGGAACAATCAAACTAATGTAATTTATTGTGCAGGAGTGAATAATACAATTGTTAAATAAAAAATTAGACGTGATATTATCTGTGATGTCATTAGTGTGTTCTAGTTTCCAGTGATTTCATAATTGATCTCATATGTGATGTTGTCGGCGATGCCATAAGTTTGCTCATGGGATGCACCATGTGGGGTTCAAGGTTAAGGTGGCATAGCTTCCAAGCAAAGTCAAATTTAAGGGGTTTGTTTTGTTAAACCAGCATCATAATCCTACTTCAACTATTTTTCACTGACTATATCCATATGTATGTGTAGGTGAGTGAGTGAGTGAGTGAGTGAGTGAGTGAGTGAGTGAGTGAGTGAGTGAGTGAGTAAGCTGATGCCCTAGTATTATGTGCACTTGGACAACCCTTGATACACCCAAGACATTATCTAGACAAAGAGCCGGTCAAGTGGCACAGCGAGTAGAGCGCTCGCTGTGACATCCGTGCAGAGCCTGCGAACGCAGGTTCGAATCCCGGCAGCGCCAAACTCAGCGTTTCATCCTTCCGAGGTCGATAAATGAGCACCACACACCGTGGGTAATAATAAGCAGCGCTCAGATACCTAAGGGTTCGTAGCGCTATATAAATGCCAAATTATTATTATTATTATTATTAAAGCACAATCCTAATGCATTCATATAGTGGTGATTTTCTTTCTAGAACACCCAGTGCCCTCTGTGACGAATCTCCAGATGCCATCCCTTCTCCCTTAGGGGGAGCCCCTCCTCATGAGGCCATGGATGTAAGCCCGCTAGGGGGTGGTACTTAGCAGGAGGATCTCATTGGGCAGGGGTCCCCTAAGGGACTGTGGATGACTATCGGAAGTGAAAAGGGTATCCCTGCCAATCACCTGACGCTAGATTCCCTTCCTACAACCCTAAAGACAACCCCTTCCTAAATAGAGTCATGAGTTAGTGTCACCCTACCATTCTTCAAGAAAGCACTGGGACATGGAAGAATAGTAATTACTCAAGTGAAGATCCCTTTCCCAGTACTGTGATGAAGAGTCCAACTGACTCACTAGGAGTCCTCAAGATCAGTACTGAGATGAGGAGGGGTTGCAGAAGTATAGAGAGCACCTCTGTGAATCATACTGAGCAGTCTAGTCTTTGTGGATTTCCTATTGACCAATACACGAGTGAAATAGAAATCCTCCCTGGAGAAACCAGGAGCTGCAGAGCCAACGATCAGGAGCCAAACGAAGCAAACACAGACGGGACGCTTACCCATCAGCAGGGACACTCCGGAGAGTTTCACCGTGGTCAAACTGTGTCTGGAAGCAGGACACTGAAGTGCCAGCTGATCAGAAGAGCCAGAGAGCGTGGTCTGGAACTGGAGAGCAGAAACCTGCTGCAAAGTCACTGCAGAAGCTTCTATGTGAATTTTTTTTTTTGTGTTTAATTGTATTAACAATTTTTACAAATTCTGTCCAGATTTTCTTGCGTTTTTCACTGTTTCCCATTGTGGATATCGTGCAGTTTTCTGTTTGCTTGGACTACCAATGAAATTTTCTTTTATAGATTAATCTATGTGATATTGTTGAATATTAAAGGCTGCCCACAAAAAAACAGATTTTTTTCTGCCGATTTGGTGCAGCCATTAATATTCGCCAAATATAATTTTTTAACCTCCACCTCACCTCTGAAATCAGGGTTTCTCCCCCAAACACAAACATTAATCCTGCACTCTCTCCCTCATAACATCCCTAAGGCCCCCTCACTAACACAACCACATATACACACACACACCCTTTCTCCCCAGCCCCCTCCCCACACACACCAAACACCAACCAACAACAAACACAGACACGCAAACACACACTTACCTCACCTCAATCTTCCCTCTTCCTGTGCTCGTCTGGGCTGCACCTGTCAGGCCCTGCAGGCACATGTGTGCAACAGGGGCGTGGCAGTTAGATTTAGAAAAACTGCTCTGTGAAGTCAGAGCGGTCTATCTAAATCTGTGTTTTTTAATGTCGTGTTTTTTTTAAACAACATTTTCACTTAATACTGCAGCAGAACTTAAACGCAGAAGGAGGTCTCTGAACAGGGACGGGAGACCCAGGAGCAGCCGACAGAAACCAGTGAGCAACCAGAGAAGGGTTGGGAAACCGGGATGCTTGACGGAAACCCCAAGAGACTATACTGCAGTGGGACATGTATGAAGGACCAACATCCTATAAAGGAGTGTCCTACAAAGCCATCTTCTTTGTGGCAGTCCCTGGGAGTTTGGAAGACCAAGGCTGCCCATTTCAAGAGAACACGAAGCAAAAGGCATCTGGGACCCAACAGCAAGAAGCTAAAGGGGTCTGTAACCCAAAGGCAAGAAACCAAAGGGGTCTGGGAACAAAGAGGAAGAAGCCAAAGGAGTCTGAACCCAAGGGCAAGAAACCAGTGGTCCGGGACCCAAATGAGAGGAACCAATACTACAGGGGTCTGGGATCTGACAATAAGAATAACTGGCAGGATAGTGAGCCAGGTACAACGCCAAAGGGGTCTGGGACCCGAAAACAGGAAACCCAAGGGGCCTGGGACCCCAAAAGAGAGAGAGAGGCCAATATCATAGGGGTCTGAGACCCAACAACAAGAATACCTGGCAGGATAGTGAACAGGGCACAAACTGTGAAGAATCAGGAAAAGATCAGGGGAGGGGGATATACCCCATGGTGTTTGTAGACATTGTAAAAAGGAATAAAGAGGAGGGGGTCTTTCTCTTGACACAGTGAAGATCCAAGGCTTTGTTCTAATTGCATTGTTGGGAGCATTATGGAAAAGACAAGGAGAAGGGAGATATACCCCCTGGTGTTTGTGGAATAAAGAGGAAAGGGTCCTTCTCTGGATATTGTGAAAATGCGAGACTCTTTGTTCTATGTGCCTTATTGAATCTTCAATCCAAGGAACCCTTTTTGAGACTTTTGATTTGTATCCCTTAAGAAGAACATTTTATTTTGAATCACCCAATAGTGAACTTTCAGGAATCATCCCAAGAGGAGAAACCTTTCTTGTGAATCAAGTAAACATACACTATATTCAATTAAAGAATATAGGTAAGGGATGGAAACAGGTTTTTGGACACAGGGCAGTGAACTCTTTGCTTTAGACTGACATCCTGTTGCATCCCTTCGAGGCAGGGAAACCCCTCTTAGAACTAGGGTCATGCAGGGTATTTTCTTTTATTGTACTACCAATAAAAGTCTACGTGCTGGTCTCCTCCTTCCACACCCTTATGCCTCCCACTTTTATTAATGCTTTCACACACTTTATGGAGGAGATTTGGCAAGAATCTGACACCTGCAAATCAAACATTAACTCATTTGTGAAGACAAATCTACTAATGATCCAGATATTGCAAACAGAAATCGTCAAGGAGTTTATCTATTTAGGTATGCGATTTACGGATAATCTCACTTAACACTATAACCTGGTAGTACTAATTCAAAAGTTCTTGAAAAACAGGACAATTCACTTAAACCTGACATGTCAATAATGTAGAAGACTTCCAAGGGAAGTTGTTGGATAAAGATAAAATTCAGTGCTTCGCCTTTGTCTCTTGATAATGGGTCTACTAGTGCCTCCACCATTACAATGCTGATGCCCGCACAAATCTCAGCGCAGTGGTGACAAGGTTGCATACTGATGATATTGCAATGGTAAGAAAGTGAGATATAGTACTGTGTGTCTCATGGCTATCGGGTACACATTCAGAGCAAGATTGCAAGAAACCGGTTTCTCCAGAGTCCCCATGTACACAATTGCCACAAGTATTTGCTTGGAAGCATGGGTAGTGTTGCAGGTGATGAATTATGTTGTCAAGAAATTGCCACGTTACAAAGTAATAGCCGAAACAAAACTGGAGAAAACCTGCATTTTATAATCCAAACAAATGGCATGCAGGGTATGCAACGAGACTGCTTCAGTCTATGTTTATGTAAACACCTCAGAAAGGCACTGCAACATTCAAGAACTGAGAACTCACTGAATTATGTTAAAAGAGCCTTGCAGAAAAATGATGAATAGAACACATTTCAATGGAAATCATATGCATGTCTGTTGTTCATTCTAAAAAAAACACAACTGCATTTTATTATTTGGTGGACCCTGGCACATTGTCCTACCGATATCCTATAGTCGGGTGGATGCCCTGAGGACTTACATTTTGTATTTGTATTTGAAATATGCAAAGTTCAAAATACAGCAGGCAATAAGAGCAATGGCACACCTAGGATGCTGGAAAATAGCCAGCACAACAGAAAAGGCAGCACTTTATGTTTTTCTTGTAAAGTAAGAAAGAAATAGACAACAGAATGTCCTTCGTAGTTTGAAGGAATCGCCCATAGGCTCATTTAAACAATGGTGATTGATTAGGTTAAACCATGTCTTGATGTACAATAAAATAATACAATTTAAAAAAATATTGGTGTCACGTGGTTGATTTAGTTTCAAGTAATCTGAAAACACATAGTTGAAAACTATTACATGTAGATATAATGGGAATCAAAACGACAATCCTCAGCAAGTGATAGAAAATTGTTCTAATACCAAATAAACAAAACATTGAAAGCAAAAAGTGTATATTTATTATATATTTATTTATTCATTAATATGCATTCAGCCAACAAAGGCTTTACATATATCGTAACAAAAGACATCAACAATAAAAAGATCATCAAGAAATAAAATAAGCCCTCCTATTACAACATCAACAACTAAAAGGGGTTATTAATAAAATATGCCATCAGACAATTTCAGATGATGAATTTTGTTTGCACATTCTTAAGAAAAATTAGATTGACATTGTTGCCTTTTAAAAGATTTTCCCACGGTACATTCACATATTCAAGGTCACAGGAGTTGTATGCCTTCAAATATTTCAGTCTTATAATATTGAGACTCTCACACTGACACATAATGTGTTCAGCAGTTTCAGTTGTAGAGTCCCACATAATCTGCACCACCTATTAGCTCTTATAGTTCGACATGTGGCACCCACTATTTCCAAAGTATCAGGCAGATTACATTTAAATAATAAGTATCGCCTTATTGCTTTGGTATCTGGAAATGGGGGCACATATTTGGGTAGTCCAGGATGA